>NC_142107.1:23350000-23622500 GCF_056152115.1 Neolamprologus brichardi
ATATATATATATATATATATATGATATATATATATATATATATGATATTAGGGGTGCAACGATACACAAAATTCACGGTTCGGTTCGGTTTGATACTTTGGTGTCACGGTTCAATATTTTTTCGATACAAAAAAATGTTAATGCTTTTTTAATTTGTCATTTATTAAAATTATAAATATATATTTTAACTCAAAAGTACAGTTTTTAAATTTAATGTTGCTGAAACAACAAAGTAATAAAAAATAAATCTATCTGATGGAGAAATCACTCATCTTTGGAAAAGAGAGTTTATTACAGAGAAATGGCTCTTTCCAAAATAAAAGCTATACTATACGCTTCTTCTGGGCTATATTCTCAGCAGCATATTAAACATATCAGGTCCCCATAAGGAGAATCATGTGCTAACGGCTGTCTAAATGACTCGGGTAAAGTTTGTAGCATGCGTGCTTGTTGTTTTTGTCTGCTTCCACTTGTCTTTGCACGAGGATGATGTCGGAGTAAATGTGCAGTCATATTCGTTGTGTTCCCACTAGTGCTGTCAGCGTTAATCTGAAATGACGTTAACGCCACAACACGGCAAATCTCTGTTAACGAGCTACCGCGGATCGCCCCGTGCGTGGGGCTGGACGGCCAACACGTTAACAAGCTAACTGCGCTAACACACTAGTTCCCACCAACGTAATTGAGCATTGCGTGGCACATCCGACATACTGTTTTACTTTAGTCCATGACGCGCTTACCTTCAGGGTCATACGTCACATGAAAACCAAAATAGTTCCAAATGCCAGATCTGAATGAGGGTGGGGGAGGTTATGTATCTATATATAGATATAGATACATAGATAGATAAACTTGTTATGCTAGACTAGGTCTGACCAGACCAGAAATTAAGCCTGACCAGTTACATAACAAAATCAAAATCAAAATTACACGTATATCTTATGGTTTAAAAAAAAAGTTAAGCACGTAATAGTTTCTTACTCATCTTAGACATGCTGCTATCAGATATACTGAAAATACTAGGCTATGAAAACCTGACACACGACTTCCCTTATTTCATTTTACACAGCTGTCACGGTCATTTATTTTCAACAGCGCTGCAGCTTAAAAGGCCCCATCATCATGTATGATCCATGATGATCATTTTGGAGACATTAAAGGTGTAAATAGTGATAATTACTAATTGATAAACAGCTTGATAAATGGCTAGAGTCACACCAAGGACCATGTGCAGGGAACTTGCAAAAAGTGATCTTGTTGTTTTGAAGAGTAGGTCTGTGACCACCCGCAGCATCTCTAAAAAGACTTTGCTGCATGAAGACGGCGATAAAACAACAATAAGCCAGAGACTTATTGAGTCAGTCTGCTGTCATTTTGCAGTTAGTGAGGTAATTAACTCTGATAAATCAGCAAAGTTCACAAAAATCTATTGCTGTCTGTTGCAAACGTGTTGCTGCCTACATGCACATAAATTCACATTAACTGCTTACACTCAGTGTGCATTCAGAGTCGCAGATCTGAAACGGAAATCCCTCCACTAACAGTGTCAGAGTTCCTGCAAGGATGGGGATTCACATATGCACTCAGCAAGCTGGCTTTTATATAAGAAGAGAACCAGAGTACGACCAGCTGAGCAGAGTCCCTATCGCGAAGAGACGAATCCAGACGAGTTGCGCTCAGCGGCAGCCTGATTCTGGCTGATTTTGACAATCTGTTTGCATTTAATTTAAATTGCAGTCGACTGCAGTCAGTCCGAGTCGGACCGCAACTGTATGGCGAGACGTTGCCTCTCAACAGGTGACCTGTGAAGTCGGTCTCTGACACCAAACTCTTTGTTTCCGAGTTGCGAGGAGGTTGCCCGCCTGCGTTCACTCTAGTTTGAGTGAGCTGAGAGTAAATACTCATTAATTATTTACTTGTTTTGGTTCTCAGTGTTTGGGAGGATATGTAGACAAATGTGACAGAGCTTAGAACTCAACCTCAGGATGGCTGCTGCGTGGCCCGAATGTCCGAGGTGTAGAAAGGTGATTTAGCCAAGGTTCTGTGTCAGGAACAAATACAGGTATTGTTCTTGTAAGTGGTCACAACCTTCATGCTGGGGAGACTCACCTGTGGATGCTGCTGCTAAAGGTGAGAGGCTGCATGTGATTAATAACCTCAGACAAAAGAAAACACAAACAGAAAAACGTGAAAACACAAAAACATGTTGTTTGTCTAAACTGGGTTACATTGTTTTTGAGTCTAACCAACAACCTCCATGTGTGTGTGTCATGATAGCTGGCAGCAGGATAGGCATAAACCATAGGGAGATTGTTGGGGGGTGGGTGGGTAGGTGGGGGGGGGGCTATAATTTATTTCATTATTTCAATGAATTATGTATGTCTTGTTCTTGGTATAATGGTCTAATTGTGCCTATTGAAGTTGCGCTTCATCTTGAATTTAAATAATTCATCATTATGATTATTATGATTGATGATCATTAGCCTGTTTTGGTGCCCCCTTCGGCACTTGGTGAGCTGCAGTAGCACTGCTTTAGACTTTGACCTATAATTACTACCAAATTACACACTTTTTTTTTTTTTTTTAGGAAACTTTTTTGTCAATTTAGGAAGAGAAAACTGAACTTGAGGGGTTAAAACGGTCTTGATGTATTCATTTCTGGAGTGGAAGAGGAATATTTGAATCATATTTCTTCCTGATTGCCATGGATTAAGTGGAGCAAGTGTCTCTCTGTGTTTTGGGCATTGGTATCTGGGCGAGATAGCCGAGCCCGTGCCAATAGGTGACACATGGCCGGCTATGCATCATTTTATGAGTGTTTGGCTAGAGCCTCGTCCTCTCTCCACGGCCCCTCAGCCTGCTTCTACAACCCGTAAAGAGGACATCCATCAGGGCGATGTAATTTGCCATGCAGTCAAGCTTCTCTGCTAATACAATTTGTTAACCAGTTGTGGTGTGTGTGTGTATATGTGTGTGTGCAGTATATGGACTTTCTTCTTATTTTTATATCCTTTTTCACAAACACTGATTATCACAATTACCTTAATAGCTTTTTAGCTTTTGTTTTATTTAAAAAAAGAGACTAGAATGACACTTTTGATCTCGTTGAACGTGGTTTCGATGGAGGGAGCTCTGAGCGCCAAACTCAGAGGTGTAGTGGTAATTTGGAGGCTTTACTGGTGTTCCTTGGCTGAGTGTGACATGGCAATCTGTGATGGCCGGCACTATGTACTTCACACTCCAAACTATTTGTTGCTCGGTGACATTGAGGTGACCCAGAAAATTCTATGTCATTAAATGCTTGGAGGAATTTTTTGCTGCTGACCACACTTTGTTACCAGCTCAACAACACGCCGCTTGTTTCTCTCTCTGGAGCGTTGAGTGTCATCTTGCCGCACGTCCTGCAGTAATGAAATTCTGCAATTACCGAGATCTCTAGGAATTGGAGAATTTCCTGTTCCTTTTGTTTTCTTCCCGCTTCCCCCGGCGTTGCATCACAGTCGCAGCTTTACACCGAAAGCTACCAAATGGGTTTCCTAGATACCCTCGCACAATGCAGTTTAATTCTGGTTACACAACACTAGATGTCACTCCAATGTTCTGAGATTAGTTTGATGTGACTGCATTTGCCCACAACCTAGTTGGACATCCCTTTTCGCCTTTTAGTGCATTTCCACACATCAGCTTGCACGCTTTCATATCAAATCGTATCACACAGGCCTACAGTTAACCACGGATCAAAAGCTCGCGTCGCCCGAGTCGAAGATGCCGTCTCAGATAAGCAGATTTAAAGCGTGTGTTGTTTTAGCAGAAAGCCGAAGAGGGGTTAGTGCTTCGGTGTGATCCTGGGTCTCAAGGGGAGGCTCCCGCTTGTCAGAATGTGCTGTTGCAGGATCTTCCTGATGAAGTCATTAAGAAGTCATTAAGAAACCATTAAGAATCATTAAGTCGGCGAGGTGGCACTCCAATGCGCACACAGCGAAGCGCCAGGCATCAGGAAAACTTGTTAATCACGCAGTTTATTTGTTTCCCCAGTGTGAGACTGTAAATACTATGACAGTGTGTTGAAGTGTGCATCCTAATGAAAGTCTGTATTAGCTCCTCTGCCAGTGTGCGAATGCCGTCTCCAGAGGGGCCACTCTCATCATCACACGATGGTTGCCTCCTTGCCAGCTAACTCTCTAAAGCAATAAACAAGAGCACGCGTTTCTGATTCTGTTCACTCGTTTTTCCCTTAATCGCCCAGGTGGCTGATTTATAAAATGGCAGCGATATCACGGTGTGCTTTGCGTTGTTTTCAGTCTAAAACGCGCGCGCGGCTCCGTTTGCTTCCGAGCGTCTGCACTCGCCATGCATGTAGGCATGCCCTCGGTGTTTTTCCAGCTGATTGTCTGTGACCACTAGAGCCTCGGCAGAGTGACGGGTCAGGAGGAGGAGGGTGCCGCTTGAATATGCACCCAAGTGCTCTTATCTTAATCATTGGGCCTGAGCGAGATGTTGCTTCCCCCCCATAATTATCTTCATACAGTAAATCTCTCATTAGGAGGTCGTGCTAAGCCAAACCCTCAGAGACCCGAGGCTATCTCGAGGATGAGGAGAGGGAGATGACAGCTCAGGTGTCGCCTGATGTGGCTATGAAAGAATTACTTTGTGGATTAAATTGCATGTCCTCTCTTTTTGGAATTTTGGGCTTTATTTGTATTTATTTCATTAAAGCTGTAGCCGGAATGGGAAATAGCCCTACTTTGAAATTCTTATAAAGATAGATATGCACACATTAAACTCCTTGCCCCTTTTCCCCCCATACTCAATCACCAAAACGGGAGTGGCAATTACATATTTACGATCACCAACTATTGCTTGGATTGTTTTAGAGTTTCTTTCTCAGGGTCTAGTTAACCCTTTAAGACCTACCATAGAACCAAGTCCGCCAGAGCTTATATTATATTTTTACATGCTGTGGAGCCATTTTTGGGAGCATTTCAAGTTGATATACATCAATACAACCATTATAGCCCAGATTTTAATAATATGTCTGCATTAAGTGCATAGTAATTACATAAATTGCAAAAAAAGTGCAATAAACTACAAAATTTTTTTGTTTTTTTAACATATATTTCTAGTTAGAGAAATTTAAGAGGTTTATCCCTCAAAACTGTAAATACAAAATAGTTTCCCACCACAGGAAATTTATTTTGAGTGTCTTCATAGTTTTATTTTTGAAATACACCAATTTCTATACACTGCAGGAAAAATGAAAATAAATATTATAATGCAAATTTGCAAAAAAGCAGCATGTGCATCAAAATAAACTATTTCCAGCAGTGCAATATGAGTCCTAAGCATCCCAGAAACCACACAGAAAGTCATAAAGTCAAACATAACTTTTAAAAACACCAGTATAGGCTCATGAGGCCCTCATGGTAAAAAAACTACATTTCTGCGAAATGACGTCACTTCCGGTTTCGGGCAGGTCATGGCGGACATGCGATAGTTCATGCTGATGGACGTAGGAAGTGTTACAAACAGCTGATCGGATCGGCAAAGCGTGTTTCTGGAATATTATGTTTTTGTTGCTGCAAGTGCTTTTTATGCAGTTTTTGCAAAGCTTTATGTGGAAGGAAACTGTGACCGAGGACAAGCTGATGGCATAAGATGTAAGTACAACTCCTCCGGTTTCATATGCAAAAAAAATGATTGCGCTAGCTCACGTGGTTGCAGAGCTACTGGGATTTAAAAATAGTAGTTAAAGTTCTTTAAAAGTAGTTACGCAAAACAGAGCGTGCAGCTCAGACCGGCTTTAAAGGGTTAATAAAGTCAGATGCACACACACACAAGTGCTTTCGGTGAAAACAGCACAGCAAGGAGCTCTAATGTGATAAATATCAGTCATCCCTTCCGTGTTCCAGGGCTTCTGTCCAGCTCCGGGGCCCCTAAATCCTTAAACACCGCCCACCCTCTGTCTGCTGTAACCAAACAACCAAAGTAAACAACAAAAATGCAGGTGTGTTCAACAAAGCGTCTCATGTGACCACAGCCTCATAAATCCCCGCGTGAACTTTTACTGCAGTTTGAAGCCATCGGAGGATATTGACACAAATGCTCTCAGCATAACAGAAAGGCTGCACATGACAGATGGCTTTCTGCTGGAATAGAATTATCTTACGCACGTGCCTTTGTGCGCACATTTGGCGCCGTACCTCTCCCCGCTGCTTTTCAACCCGAAACACCGCCCTCCCGCTGACCGCGTGACCCGGGTCAAGCAACTTCTCTCAGGAATTAATCCTCGTTGTGTGTAAACACATTAACTGGCAATTAATATGGAGATTCTGCTCCAGATGTGCCTGTAAAAGTGGAGTTTAGACTTGGCAAGCGGCTTTTCCGATCCATATGGGTTAGCTGCCGAAGCAATATTCCACCTGCTCCCGCCGCCATTATTTCTCACACAGGCAAACAAATGCCCCAAATGAGAGCGGCAGCATTTGGTTTAGCCGCGCCGACGGGGAGGGGGAGAGCGGCTCGTTCTCGCGGCATTCATATACACCTGGTTAGTATGTGTTTAGACGCCACGGAGAATCTGTTTCTGCTCTTCCGTTATGTTAATTTCAATCCTCCCACACTCGGAACATGATGATGTGAGGGTTTCATCAACAGCTGCAACTGTCTGTTAAGTGATACAACATTCCTGCAGCATCAGTAGTTTTCTGTCGACTAGTTAAAGTCGACAAACTTTCCGTCGTCGGATTGCACCGATAACGTGGAAGGAAAAAAATGATGTAAAAGGTGGAAACAGTCAGAGTCTGTAGTGATGGCTCAGTCCCATCTGTGGCATTTCACCTCACCTGCTAACTCGGGCGCGCAGGATTCCTCAAACAAATTGAACCGAATCGTGCTAAATTACTTTTCTTATCGATCCAGCTTATTTTCGGGCCGTGTAATTTAATCCCGCTATTACTAAGCCTATATATCATCTTTGTTTATAAAGAAAGGCCGATCAATAAAAAATAATACCGACTCTCTTTGAAAATGAATCGATGTGAAACACGACGCTGCAGTATTATCATTCAAAAGCAGTGTGGCGACCCGATCTGCTTCAGATGTACTGTCACAGCTTCAGTGGCAAAGGTCTTATCTGACTGGCAGCATGGAGGCATTAAAATAAAACAAACAGCAGAAATAGCAGGTGAAACAGATCAAACTCGTGCTGCGTGTCAACCAGGAACTTAATTTTTAGCCCTCGCGCTGGATGACTGCCACATTCGCCTGTTGCTTTACAGTCCTCTGGTTTTGCCAGTCAGGTGCACGCAGGTCACAGCCGAGATATCATGCAAGTCCTGCCGAGACGATCGGCCGCTTCAACCGGCTGCAGAAAGAGCGATTGCGTACAAGCTCTGTTAACTCCCGTTCTCGTCAGAATTTCCTCAGAAACACACATTAATTCAGAATTCAGAGCAGCAGCAAAACAAGTGGCTAGTTTTCATGTGTCACACATCCTCATGTTTTTTTTTTCCTCTGGCACAAAAGCTGCAGCACTCTCATCATCCACAAGATAGACTCCATGATAGAAATATAAATGTGTGCATATTTTAAAGGCGTCCTCGGTAGACGGTGCACACCTTTAATGTATTTGTGTTGAACAATATCAGAATTTCTTAAGCTCGGTTGCATCAGCTCCTTTTCTCTCCACCTCCCAGTGTGATGAAAGAAAAAACATGTGTACAACAAAACACTGAACGTCTCTTTGACTTGTTACCTGTTGTTACTTGTGTTATAAAACTCAGTAAAGGTCAGACAACCTTTAATACAAACTGCATGTTGGGTATTTTAGCAGTAGCCTGTAGTAAAAACTAGGGGTAACTTTAGGGCCAATAACAGAGCCTTTGTTCATAGAAACATCATCAGTAAGTGATGCTAAAATATTTTTTAATCACTTCATGTTTGTTGTCTTTTTTTGACCTTTTAATACTAAAAACAAACCTTGAACATAAAAAAAATATTTTTAAGGTTTAGTTGTTTTTTTTTTTGTTTCACACATGGTACAGTAGTTTGATAACAAAGCAAAAAAAATATTGGTCACTGATATACAAAGGCTGAATTTGCAAATATTGTTATCACTATTCTGGTATGCATTAAAGAATCAGTACAGAGATGTTCGGTAAAGTCTATAAAACATTTAAAATTGTTCAAACTTTAAACTTTTAGCTCTTTTCTTCCACCACTGTTGTGCACATTACAAAATGTGACTTTCTCCATTTTAAAAAGAGCCATTAAAGACAAACAATTACTCATATTATCCAATAACCACACTGAGATTAGTGTTAACGCCTTTTATCAAAACAGAAAGATGTCATAAACAATGCATGAGTGAGATTTGATGAAAAATGTGACCTCAGCTCTGAGGAACACTGCCACCAGCGAGAAGATTAACTTTGGTGCATTATTTCACGTTTTGGCCTCAAATGCACTTTTACAGGCAATGGCGAAGCTTTGGCTTAAATTAGACATCATCAGGAAGAAACAGAAACAAGATAGCAGGCTGCTAGCTGTTTCCTCGTGTAACAGCTCCAAACCTCCCACTCCCCGCCACATGGGGTCTGTCCTCCAGCTCTGCCCGGATGGACTAGCGGTCCCCTGATGGTCGCATCCTTTCTCCTGAGGTCTGCCGTGTGCTGACGGGTAAAGGGGAGAGATGCACTAGCAGACGCTGGCCACAGTTGCTCTGCCTGGCACGAGCGTCGTGTTGGCTCTGACCAGACCCGAGTCTTCCAAGAGCTCTGTCTTTTCCGGCCGGCCTGGGCGCCCGCATGGGGCCTGGCATGCTGAGCGTGAGCTTGGCATCCCGGACAAACAACAGGAGGTGGAGGCATCCTCGCTCTTTCTCTCTCCTGATGATCCGCTCCAAGGACGATTTCCCTTCTCCCGGAACTAGCTGCGGTTGTGCACAAAGCAGCAGCAGCATTTACAGACAATCAAAAGGAATAGAATAGAACAAAAAGCGTCTGAGAGGATGGGTTTGATTTGATTGAATAGCATTGTAAAGAATCGCGTCCAGGCTATTTAAACTTTGTGCTTGGATTCATGCTGACACGAATGCGTAAATGCAGATATTGTGTGTCTGAACGGCGCTTGAAAGAGAAAAAATATGACTTAGATTTTTCTCCACATGAGCTAATGACGGCTTATACACTGACGGGTTTGCTTCAGCGGTTCTAAGAAGGACTGTGCTTCACTCTATACCTGTGGTGACATCAGGCCTTAAATTTTTGTTTCTAGAAGTTGACTTTTCCCCCACCCTCCCTTTTTTTAATGTGGCGACGATGACATCATTTCTCCTGTGCTTTGCAAAACTGGAAAAATAAGCATCAGTGAACCCAAAAGAATGTAACAAAGTTACTGATTTATGGATTAATTAGAGCAGTGTTTACCAACCTTTTGAAGCCACGGTGCATATTCACATTAGAAAAATCACACCACCAAACAAATCTCGGGCATAGCGGAATTGGATCGGTTTGTTCTTCTTTGCTTTCTTCTGACCACTACTCATGCTACGGCCTTCATCTGGGTCAGTTTTCTCCAGGACCAGGTCAGACTGACTACTTTTTCTTTTCAAATATTTATTTTTTGCTGTACGCACTGCGTCGTCTCGCTTACAGCATGACTAGTATGTCATTTCTTCTTTGTCGTCTTCTTTTTTAGTGGCAGTTGGCAATCCATTTAATTAGAGCTGGTAGTTGTACTGCCCTCTAGTGGAAGAGAATGTAATTGTTCTGCCCGTTACTCAAGCCGGTCGCTTAGATCAGCGGTCCCCAACCTTTTTTGCACCACGGATCAGTTTATGTCCGACAATATTTTCACGGCCTGGCCTTTGAGATGTTGCTGATAAATACAACAAAATAAAACCAGTACTGGTACCAAAAAAATAAATTTATTCGTAACAGATGGGAAACCAAGTTAACGATAAAAACGATTAAAAAGATAAAAACCGATAAAACCCCTGAAAACCATAAATTTCAGAGCCTCAACTCTTGCAGCCCGGAACCAAACGGCTCACGTACCGGTATCGGGCCGTTGCCCGGGGGTTGGGGACCGCTGACTAAGAGTGCTAATCAGGCGAAACCAGATAATCTTCCACGGCACACATGATCATTGGAAAGACTGAGTTAGAGAGCTGAACTCTGGATGTCATTTTAAATCATTTTAAACCCTTGATTCCCTTTTCTTAACTGAGCACTTTCTGCCATATTTCAGGCCTGCTTCTACAACAAAATGACTGGGATTGCATCTGAAGTTAGTGTGGGTGGTTTCAGCTGTCTGTGCAGCTACCCTCGCAAAAACCAAAACTTTCTCTAATGGTTGTCAAACCACATCTTTATTGAAGTATACAGAGGTGTCAAAACTCATCATTCAAAGAGGAGGGAAGGTTGTCGAACGCCGTCTTTATGGGGGAAACGGTTACTTACCGTATCTACTTAAAGCTCTCTCTCTAATTTAGCATTTCTTCCATTTGTTTTCCTCAAACACAGTTTAACAGTCATACACGTTTCAAACAGAACCCCTCACAATCCTTTCCATTGGAAAAGTCGAACAAATGTTAGCAGGAACAAAGCAAACATTGCTCCTAAAAAACTCAAAGTGCGGCAGCACGAGTACTTATGTCAGTGTAACTTGGTTTCATCCATATCCATTAAACTCACCAACGCTCCTGGGGGAATGTGTTCATTAAAACCCACTAAATACATGAATATTGAATGAACAACAACAAGAGATCATTTTTCAAACTGGAAATCCCACCTCACGGCTGTAGGTCTCTGCCAACCATTCAAGTTGCAGTTTGCATCCATCTTTCTATTTTGGCCGTTAATGGGAGCTGTTAGAGGATGTCGTTTGCTGTACACATTTCGAAGGCCTGTGAGGGAAACGTTTGATTTGTGACGAATGGGTTTATACATAAAATTGATTGGACTCGACTCCGTTAAGCTTTTCTTCTGTTGTTCTGCTTTATGTATTATTTAGCAGAGAAAATGACAAAAAGGATAAAATATGGTTTCACATTTAGGCACTAAAGCTGAGATTTATGCCAACTTTGGCTTTCAACACCATTTTTTTTAAAGAAAATCGCCTTTCTCTACAACGTAATGTTCTCCGACTATAACGACAGCATGGTTAATATGTTATTGTAGTTTTTTGGAAAGGTTAAGGCATGACTTCTTTCTAGCTTAGACAATATTTTGATTATTCATAGCCGATGCATAAAGTGCTAAATACCATATTCATTTAACCCTTTAAAGCCGGTCGGAGCGGGCACGCTCCGTTTTGTGTAACACTTTTTAAATCCCGGTAGCACTGCAACCACGTAAGCTAGCGCAAAAATCTTTTTTGCATATGAAACCGGAGGAGTTGTACTTACATCTTATGCCATCAGCTTGTCCTCGGTCACAGTTTCCTTCCACATATAGCTTTGCAAAAACTGCATAAAAAGCACTTGCAGCAACAAAAACATAATATTCCAGAAACACGCTTTGCTGATCCGATCAGCTGTTTATAACACTTCCTACGTTGGAATAGACGTCAGCGCGAACTATTGCATGTCCGCCATGACCTGCCCGAAACCGGAAGTGACGTAATTTTGCGGAAATGTAGTTTTTTGCCTTCAGGGCCTTATGAGCCTATAGTTGTGTTTTTAAAAGTTATGTTTGACTTTATAACTTTCTGTGTTGTTTCTGGGATGTTTAGAACTCATATTGCACTGCTGGAAATAGTTTATTTTGATGCATATGCAGGTTTTTTGCAAATTTGCATCAGATTTATTTTCGTTTTTCCTGCAGTGTATAAAAATTGGTGTATTTCAAAAATAAAACTATAAAGACACTCAAAATAAATTTCCTGTGGTGGGAAACTATTTTGTGCAACTTTTTTGTATTTACAGTTTTGAGGGATAAGCCTCTTAAATTTCTCTAACTAGAAATATATGTTAAAAAAACAAAAACGATTTTCAATTTTTTTGTAGTTTATTGCACTTTTTTGCAATTTATGTAATTACTATGCACTTAATGCAGACATATTATTATAATCTGGACTATAATGGTTGTATTGATGTATAGGAACTTGAAATGCTCCCACAAATGGCTCCACAGCATGTAAAAATATAATATAAGCTCTGGCGGACTTGGTTCTATGGTAGGTCTTAAAGGGTTAATGCTGTTTTAAAAACTAGAATCACTGACAGTGTTTGACACGCTGAAGACATCCACCAACCAACCAGATTAAAGATCTGCTTAAACAGTAATATCCATGACAATAATAATAAAAACTGCATTGATTAGGCCATCAGAAAATGAGCCAATAATGCCAAAAGACTGACTGAACAGCCAGAAGTTTATTACAGAGTTCGGGGAAAATTTGAATAAAACTTCAATTAAAAAAGAGAAAACATTTTAACATAATCCCGTCACTTCCCCCCATGTTTTAAACATTATCACAGTGCATATTTAATTTTGCGATTAGTAGTCCACCTTTCGAGTGTAAAGTGTTGTAGAAATAGCAGGGGCAGACACTGAAGCATTAATTTTGTCCAATTTACATGCACTTTGTAATGTAGTACTTTAGCAGAATGTATTGGCATATGGGATAAATATAAATAAAACATGTTTTGACATTTATACATGAAAATGATTATTTAGCAATTCCACAAGCGCTGGCTTTGCTCGCATCGCTCTGTATGTGTTTAGTTTCCTCTCTTGACTTTGTGAGTTCTTCACAAAGCCGTCCAGAAACTTCCAGGTTCGCCGCCGTGCACCGTTCAGCAAACTTTCTACACAAAAGATACTAAATGCTCTCCGGACAAGCACAGAAATCCGTCTTCAGCTGTATAATTTCTTGCAGCCTGAAGGTATATAAGCTACCGACATCATTTCTAAACAGTTTCTACCGACTTTCTGAACGTGTTTTTTCTTCTGTGTTTCACAATGTGAAAGTTAGAAGATGTAAGAGGTCAAAAGGGTCCAGTGGTGTGAAAAGAAATCCTCCAGCGTCTTTTGTGTTATTCACAAAATACATTAAAAAATCTGATTTTTTTTTATTTGAATTACCTCAATCACTCTTCTTCACATTACCATATTGATCTCTGGCTAATGAGCTGAAAACTACTTTCTTCACTTCTCGCACAACAACTGTGACTGACCAACGGGAAATTTGAATCCTAACAATGTCCTTCAGGCGTCACGTGACCGGAGGCAGCATCTCATTTCCATACGGAGCTCTGCGGATGGCTACTTCCTGACCGCCACAGCTGATGAAAATAAAGGAAACTGTATTTTAAAGCAGCGCCCTTCCCGCAACCCCCATAATTCATGCTGTTTATGATGTAAATATTTCAGGGAGGTGAGATGACCCCACAGCGTGGCAAAGGCCATTAATAATCATAAAAAATACGAACCGCCCTCTCCGTGATTAATTGCATGCGTTTTGCATAATGCTTTGTTTGCGGTGAGCTTTAAGCAATTTACTATCAGCCGACCAAACTGTCAAAGTAACCAAGGCTACTTCAAAGTGATTTTTACCTGTGTATCACTCGGTACTCTACAGTTATCGCCATAAAGAAGCAGGAAGTAAGCCTACTAGAAAACCCAGCACTGTGTTTGGGGACATAAGCTTTGTTGTAAATACTGGGCAGGACGAGTAATAAATAAATAAATAAACTTTTAAGAATGATATGAATGCTTTACTGTAAATGTGTAAGACTATACAAGACAAAAAGTGTAGCACACCAACGTAAAAGTAAAATTAGATTGAGCCAAAACACAAACACAAATATCCTGTCTCAGATTTCCGTGTTACACATTTTACTCCTCATTAGAAATATTCATAATGATCGACTTGAGTGATATTAGGCTAAATGTCGGCCAAGTAAACCTGGTGTCTTGGCAACTTCCGCACATCCTGCTGGCTCAGTGGAGAACAGTTTGTCAACTGGATCATACATATTAATTTTTCGGGAGCATTTGATTATGCAGAACAGGCTGATCACTTCATCCTCTGCTATACTGTAATGTTAACATAAAACTATGCTTTAGAAAGAGGATATTAAAACAAGTTTACTGATTTATGACTCAAAGGTTTGTTCAGTTTGTCAAACATCATTAGTTTTTCAGTAAAAAAAAGTCAATAACAACTCATGTTGTATTGACTGAACAAATGCATGTATTCCCCTGTTCCCTTGAAACTATAATTGTAAATTAAATTGAAAAAAACAACAACAACAACACTCCTTTATCCAGTTTTTAAGTAATGACATATAAACCCTGCTTCCAGGTTTATTAAGGTTGTTGTGTTTTTAACATGTTTTGTATCTTGTTCTATTTATTCTGAACAAACCCCTAAAAACAGTCAGTGATCACTGTCAGCCCCTCTCTGTTTTTATCACCATTTTTCATTTTAAAGCTCAGTTTTTAAAACCTTCCGATGTAGCTACAGCCCAGCCCATGCAGCAGTGTATTAATGACTAACCTCGTATTGTGGATGGATTATCTCAGTTGTTCTCCTGGCTGAAGTTTGGTCCGTTTACAGCATCCTGACATGTGATTACATTTGTCTCTAACCATCAGGAACCTTCACGTTAACTTTTATCGAGTGGAAAAAAGTTAGCTTGTTTATATTATGCTAACATAGCTGTTAGCTAGCCACCATGTAGCACATCATTATATACCAGCTAGCCAAACTTCAGTAACCCTACAAACGTCACTGCTGTTTAGTTTTCTGTCTTCATTTATGTCACTGAACTATCTCAGTCAGAACATGCTATATCATGTTTAGATGGAAGCTAGCAAGCTAACTTCCTGCTAACTTCTAACTTTGTTAAACTTCATAAACACTGTTTTCATGGATGCCTGAATGTGAAACTTAAGTGTTACACCTGGTAAAGCAGCAACGCTGATCATTTTAATAAAGATGAAAGAATTTTGGAGGGTTTGTAACTCTCAGTGATGCCGTAGTGATTGTTTGACATTGGGACCTGAAGCGGAGTTTGGACCTGGAAACGGCTAATGCCAGGCTTAAAGACCGGATTTGCTTTTCAAGGAACTTCTCTTTAGTGTAGTGTCCCAGCGCCCTGTGTGTGTGTGCATTTATGTTTAAATACAGTCTTCAAAGTAGAATTCAATCGACTGAAAAATTTAAAAAAGTACAATGTGTGCTTGTAAGCCAATAATATCTTTTAAAAATAAAGAAGCAGTTCAACATATTTCTTAAATTAAAACCACAACGTTATGACTGCAAAGCATGAAATAGCCTAAATATGTAAAATTATAGCAAACAATAAATGGCCACACACAACAAATGTTCAGATTACTACAGAACACATTGTTTAAAAAACAGCAGTAAAGCTAGAAAATATCATTTATTTGCCAAACAACTAATTCACCTTCATCATAGCGATGTCTGAAGATGTTTGTGCTTCCTCTCAGTGTCATCAGTTTACCAGGCAGCCAGGAAGTCATGATAAATATATTAATCTAACCTAAAGTGCCTCTTAATTAATGATTAATTACAATGTAAATGAAAAACATCAATAGGAAACATTAATAGCATTTCATTAAAGAAATTCCATTCACTTGTTGCCTACGTTGCATTACAGTGCTCAGATACTCTCACCGGATTATGCTGTATTTTTATAGCAGCCGCTGCAGCTGTAAAATCCAGGTCGGTGGCACGCAGTTACTTTTGGTGGTAAATCTGCTGGATTGTTTTATGGCACAAAGACAGATTACTTCACAGCCCAAAACAAGAACCAGGTATTGTTCTCTCTGTGTGCACAGAGGGTGAACATCGAGTACAGTCGCTGTTTGTTTTTGTCCTTGTGGCGAACAATCCTTCCAAGTTATCGTGGAGGAGACTGAACGGAGAGAAGCATTCTTCAGTTTTAGATGGGCTGCGTGCTTGATATAGCATGTGTGACCAATTAAAACACACAGCTGTTCCTTCTCCCATCTGTTTGAACAGCTCTGTATTATTGACTGTGTTTGGATGTGATGTGTCATTCTCACATTGAATTACCGGGCCTCTCGTTTGTTCTCATCAGCTGAGCTGCTGTCTGATTTATCCTCATCCGCTTCCCGTCCTCATGTTCTTTGTGCTTTGGAATTTTAACTTGGACGATCAGACAATAGAACGAGTCTTTAGAGAGACGCGGTGTTAAAAGAAGAGGGTGAAAAGTAGTGAATAGCGTAGCCTTCTGCTAACAAAGCAGGCTCATTCAGTTTAATATTCTGAAGTGTTTGCTATGACCTGTAGCCTGTGCTGGCTAATGAACACTAATCTTAGAAAGACTAATTGGCGTTATTGTTCCTCACAAACACAGATCCACACAGACCACGCGAGCGTGTGGGCCGGAAAGAGAAACGCTGACAGACGCATGTTTTTTAAAAAACCGCAGTAACCAAGGTGGTGATATTTGTGTCCCTTGATATATGGACTGTCGCTCAGGTAAGGAAATACATTTTTAGACCTGAAGAAAAATAAGGAAGCAGATATTGAACAGTGCAAGGACTGTGTATATATTTCAGCCCTTTTTAATAACTGTGGCATGTCAAACATTTATAGCTTTTTTCTTTCTTCTTTGGCTGTTTTGTCAGTGGAACCTGGTACTAAAGGCTGCCTGTTAGAGTGTTTTATGGAAAACAGTAGTTTTATTACGCTCAGGCTCAGCCTACACATTTTCAGTATTTTTGTCTTTATTTATTCTTATTTAACTTTTATTTTGTTTATTTTAAAAGGATAATTTTTCAAATCAAAAACAAACACATGCAGGCATTTTACTGTGTTGTAGGAAAAAATATGAAATTATGTGGAATAAATCCCATTAATTTATTCAAAGCCCGTAAATAAAACTGTTGTTTCTGTTGCAGTAGGTGTGTAAAATCAAGCACCTAGACACGACCCTTTGACCCTATGTGACCCATATCCGATCATGGTATGACAGTGTGAACGGCACAAATCCGATATTTTCAAATCCGATCTGGGTCACTTTCGTATGTGGTTCTGAATCCGATACATATCCGATGTTTTAGGAAGCGACTGCTGTGTGAATGCGAACGCTTCCTGGCCATCCAGTGAAACTGCTGGGAAGACAACGTTGGAGAAACGTGAACATTTTATTTGTACTGCATAATCTGCAGATTCTGACAGAAATCTGCAACTATCCTTTGAAGCAGCGCTCCTCTAAAACAGCAATAAGGATCATTATTAGGTTATTTACATTATTATGTAAATAACAAAATAACTTAAAGCAAAAATTGGGAAACGTAAAGTCCGAAGTCTTTATATTAAGGGCCATCAGTCAAACAATACTGTTGGTCTGGGTCTAAACAGAGCGCGTTGTGTGTGACGTCTTCTTTTGCGCATGCGGCCGCTTTGAGCGTTCACACTAGAGCGCGTTTGCTGTCGCATTTTATCTGTAGTGTGAACGAGCAGACAAAAAAATCGGATTTGATCAAAAAATCGGAATTGAGCATTAAGACCTGCAGTGTGAACGAAGCCTAAGCGACCGGCGTGAGTAACGGGCAGAACAATTACATTCTCTTCCACTAGAGGGCAGTACAACTACCTGCTCTAATTAAATGGGTTGCCAACTGCCACTAAAACAGACATAATAGTCATTCTGCGAGTGAGACGACGCAGCGCAGAATAGCAATAGATAAATATTTGAAAAGAAAAAGTAGTCAGTCTGACCTGGTCCTGGAGAAAACTGATGAAGGCCCTAGCAACAAAAGGTATACTGGTGACAAACCAAGGCAATTGCACTATACCTGGTGCGCAGGGAAACATGATCAATATGCTTTTTGTGACATTTTTGTTTGGTGGTTTTTCTAATGTGAAATATGTGCCGTGGCTCCAAAAGGTTGGGAAACACTGCTGTAGTGGGACGTCACCATTACAGCAAGTAACTGAGCCACGACGTGACAGACCTCTTAAAGTTACTGAGCAGGATTGCTCTCAGTAACTGGCATTAACATCAGCACAGCAACTGTGCGCCAGGAGCTTTGTAGAATAAAAACAAAATCATTGTTTTTAAGCGTCTCCAGCACCGTGAGCTCATCCTTCCTGTTTTTTAATATTAGTATAAAATGTCTGTTTTTTCCACTTGAGCGGGAAGGGCTTCTTATTTGATTTAATGTTTTTAATTTATGGACTAAAACCTCATTTCAGCCATAATTGATGGCTGAATCAATAGAGTAGATAATCACTATTTGCAGCACTACCAATGAATCACATTTCCCAGCAATATATTGATGGGCTGAGCCTCAGGATGACTGAGTCACCAGCATCTTGGATTAGACGGAGACAGACAAAACTGGCCAAACAAAGGGGCTCCTCTAGTGGAACATTGCAAGCGCTGGAAGTCAATAGTTTTATTTGATGTAGATTCCTGAGAGGCTGAACTAACTCAAAGCCTCAGTGAAGGTTGGCTGCGGATATAAACCACTGCTCCCCACTCTCTTCGGGCAAAGACAATACATCTGGAAGCCGTGTGAATCAGGTGTTGGCAATTTAGATCCAAACAGCGAGACACCATGTTTGATTTGAGTGGATCTGGATCGGATTGCTCCCTTCCGATTGAGCCGCAACCAGCTGACATTTTGACAGTATTTAATAAAAGCCACACTTGATTAGTGAGGCCTTACCGCAATCTTTTTATTTATTCTCAGCGGCAGAAAAGCATTAATTCACAGTAATTAATGAACAAGTGGTGGAGGGCCTGGGAACAGCTGTCTCCTCTGGGAGGCTGGAGGAAGGGACTCTTTCCTTTGCCCTGATTAGATGCACTCCATTTCCAAGCTCCCCACGACACTCACTGTCTAATGATAGCTGCTGCTGTTTGGTATACCTGGAAAGCCTCTGTGCTGTCATACTCACTAGCTTAATGCTTATTTTGTTTTGATTATTTTGGATAATCAAACAGGAAGTAGGACTACAGGGGTAAAAGTAAAACTTCCAGCAACTGCTTAACTTTAAAAATGAGATGAAAACCAATTTGCAAATGTTGTTTTTATGCGGCAGACGCAGCAGACGCGTTACGAGTCCATTTGGAGTCGTTCAAGTTGCCATCCATCCTATAATGCGTCCATTTTGACTTTGAGGGTTTTTTTCCTAGTTCAGAGTCATTTTGTTGTCTTCTAACCCTTCCCAGCTCATATCCTCTGTCTTTGGCTGTCACTCGATTTTAGTCAGAAGGATAAGCTGATCTCTTTTATCCACACTTGATCTTTCTCTCTTTTATCACCGCGTTTTGATTTTTTTTTTTCCCCCTGACATCCTTCTTCCTTCCAGCTGGCTGGCCATAGAGCTATGCTGTATGAAAACTGTTTAGACTTGAAAGGCAAGACCGAGGTGGTGGGGGTGAAGCGGTTTTACCAGCCCACAGGTCAGACTTCTTTTCTTATATTGTTTGTCACAGTGAAAGGCAGGAATAAGTACTTGGCATTCCATCAGCTGCTAATTGTCAGCTTCTGCTTCATATAGATAGCAGCTAAAGACCTGGACCTAAATTTAAACTTGCTTATGTGCCAAAAAGTAAGTTTTTTCCTCCCACAAGGTGGCTCTGAGTGAACTAAGTGAAGAAAGAAGAAGTCATTATGCTTTCGGCTGCTTCCTGGCTGAGACAGGTGCTATTTCACAGCTGACATGGACCGGAGTTTGACTGTGCAGTGCTCCCCTCTAAAGCTTAATTCTCTCCACTTATCAGTCATTATCAGGCTTGATGTAATCAAATCAGTATGTTTGGTCTATAGGATATCGTGATTTGCATAACTGGACACAAAGATAACTTTATGTTTGATCCTCAAAAAAATAATTAAGCAAAATCCTGTTAGAATGGAAGTATGGCACCTTTTACCTGAAATAATAAGAGTTTGTATTAACCCTTTAAAACCGGTCAGAGCGGCACGCTCTGTTTTGCGTAACTATTTTTAAATCCCGGTAGCTCTGCAACCACGTAAGCTAGTGCAATAATTTTTTTTGCATATGAAACCGGAGGAGTTGTACTTCCATCTTATGCCATCAGCTTGTCCTCGGTCACAGTTTCCTTCCACATATAGCTTTGCAAAAACTGCATAAAAAGCGCTTGCAGCAACAAAAACATAATATTCCAGAAACACGCTTTGCCGATCCGATCAGCTGTTCATAACACTTCCTACATTGGATTAGACGTCAGCGCGAACTATCGCATGTCCGTCATGACCTGCCCGAAACCGGAAGTGACGTCATTTTCGCGGAAATGTAGTTTTTTACCATCCGGGCCTCAATGAGCCTATACTGGTGTTTTTATGTCATGTTTGACTTTATGACTTTCTGTGTGGTTTCTGGGATGCTTAGGACTCATATTGCACTGCTGGAAATAGTTTATTTTGATGCATATGCTGCTTTTTTGCAAATTTGCACTATAATATTTATTTTCGTTTTTCCTGCAGTATATAAAAATTGGTGTATTTCAAAAATAAAACTATGAAGGCACTCAAAATAAATTTCCTGTGGTGGGAAACTATTTTGTGCAACTTTTTTGTATTTACAGTTTTGAGGGATAAGCCTCTTAAATTTCTCTAACTAGAAATATATGTTAAAAAAACAAAAACGATTTTCAATTTTTTTGTAGTTTATTGCACTTTTTTGCAATTTATGTAATCACTATGCACTTAATGCAGACATATTATTAAAATCTGGGCTATAATGGTTGTATTGATGTATATCAACTTGAAATGCTCCCAAAAATGGCTCTACAGCATGTAAAAATATAATATAAGCTCTGGCGGACTTGGTTCTATGGTAGGTCTTAAAGGGTTAACATCACAGAGGTAGATGTGGAGTCTTGATTTGAGCTCAGTAGCTGTTATTAACATGTTACATTGTTTCCTTTTTCTTTTGTCTCATCTAACTTGACACATTGTTTCAGTAAGGCACATCAATACACTGTATAGCTCATCTCTAACTTGTAACTCTAAATAGATCAAACATTCATGCCCACACTGACACCAATGGCCAATTTGGACTCACCAGTTAATCTTTGGACGGTAAGGGACAGAGAAACCAGGGCGTACCAGAAGGGTTGCAAGGGAAGGGCTCTCACAGGACCCCAAGAACCCTTTTCCAGTTCCCCACTATGGTGTCTGTGCAATTAAATTATATGACTGAGCTTTTATTAAAGATAAAACAGTATACTAATAAAGATTTGCCACAGGAGGATTCAGATGCCACTGATGTCAAGACATAAATAGTCCCAATCATTGACCGGCACCTCGAGACTCTCTGTGCAGTAAAAGATTAGTAAGTGTCAGAGACACTGATGAAACAAGGAGCATCCATGAATACCTCACAAAGATGGCCCCCAGGAACAAGTGCCAAGGTTGATCGAGATTGAATTGAAGCAGTACAAACGTTGAAAGACCAAGCCCATCCATGGGATCTGGGATCCGCAGACAAAGGAAGTGTCTGAAACCCAACATGTGGATCAAATTGACTCCGTGGTGTCCTTTAGGCCAGCACAAAGGCTCAGATCACAGTAGCACATTAACAGGCTCTAATCACCAGATCCACAGAGGAAGGATGAGATGCCCCCAAGATAGTCCTGAACATGCAACTCGGGACCACAGTCACTGCGAGGCATAAACAAGTGTCTGGGATAATGTACAGGGCATTTGTAGATTATGTGTGACACTTGCTTAATGGGTCACACTCCAACCATGAGACCAACCTGTTGAGCAGCTGCTGACCAACCAAGCAGACATAGTGGCTGTTGATAAGGATCAGAGCTGACATTTACAGAAGATAGAGACGCTCCAGGGACTGAAGGAAGATGAGGAGGGTCCAAAGCATTTCCTGCGGTAATGGGAACATTAGACTGCAAGTGTGTGGAAGTCCCACTTGTGGGGGGTTTCAGTAAAGCACCAAATGTGGATTCATTTGCTCCTGAAAAATGCTCCTAACAAATCTCCATTTTCTCCTGTTCTCAAGTAACTTTTGCTTAAGTCTCCTGCAAGAAAATCACCAAGGTGATCTGATAATGAGGCTGTATAATTGTGAGCGCGTTTTAATGGGAACAAATGGCCTCGGATATGAGGTAGAAAAGTCAGAAGTGTCTGAAGGACAAACTGACATGTTGATTTTTGGTATTTTTGTCTATTTTTTTTTAAATGGTAAAAACAGATTTCATTATTTAAATTGCCTTCTGCAAGGAAGTTTATTTTCCCCAAACAGTCTCACTAGTTAAAAGGATTTAGTTTTATAATAAGATGTAGAAAAGGAGACAAATTCTCAAAGTGGAGCCGAAATGTGCAGATGTTTTATTTTAATGTGAATGACTAAAAACAATCGGTCGAAATAATTTTCAGTTAGTTTTTTCAGATAGAAATGTATCGTGCGAAAAAACACGATATAGAATAATTTACGAAATTTACGAGTTTATGCGTTGCAGCGGCAAAATTTGACCTAACTGGTGATTTAACAGTTGCATCATTAAAACACTTCTCATAATAAGAGTAATCGAGGAGCGGCTGGTCCTGTCTCCACCTGAGAAACGCACTCAACACTTTTGGGCTCACATTACACATGATTAGTATTTGTAGATGCTTGTGTAGGAATGCTACGTGCAAGTTTTAGATATTGCATTTAATGATATACCGTGGATTAGATTGTATGCATGATCAAGTTCTGATGGTGTCATGCAGGAAACGGACAGCATATTTTATTCAACCTTCTGTTCTAATTTGTTCGAATGTATGAATAATGAGGAGTGCAGAGCGGCTGTCTATTGAACCTTGTATTTATGGGCCCAATGCATTAGAAAGTGCAATTCCTGAATGATAGAGAAACCCATTAAAGTAGTAATAAAATTGCAAATGTCTCCCTTCTCTGTTTTCCTGCCTTTCAATACAGGCAGCGGAAGACGTCTCTCACCGACTGTGTGCGAGCCTCTGGCGAACGCATACATAGCAATATGATACAGAACACATTTCCCAATCCAATTCCTACCTGCTGCGTTGGTGAAACACTTGGTGAGATCCATCTTTTTCAATTACGCCAAGAGAGGACAGGCATTCCTTTAAGCCTGAAGGGAGAGGGAGTTTTTAAGGACAGGTCTCATCTCCAGATCTCAAGCTGCATTAAAATGTATTGGCGCTATTGGATATTAAAGGAGAATCTGCCAGATTAATCGGCGAGGCTCACTGAGGAATTGCCGTTCAGAGACTTACTTACAGGAAAGACTGCTACGTATTTAAAAACATGAGCAACACAGCAAAGCGTGTTTAACCTGGAGATTTAACTTGGACGATATGTAGGAGCATTATTTAAAATTCAGGTTGATTCGAATTTTGGTCTGATTTCTGAGAGCCAGCGATTCACCCTTTATCTATTACTTATTGGCAGATAACTCCTTTTCGTCGCCTTTCAGAGTAAAAGCGCCACACATGATCCGTCCATTTACGGGTTTTGTTGTTCCTCGTGCACATAACCTGTTGGTTGGAGCTTTTTGTCAGTTAATATGTAGCAGGTACGCTTCAAGAAATAACTTTAACCCTTTAAAGCTGATTGGAGCGGGCACGCTCTGTTTTACATAACTATTTTTAAATCCCAGTAGCTTTGCAACCACATAAGGTAGTGCAAAAATTTTTTTTGCATATGAAACCGGAGGAGTTGTACTTACATCTTATGCCATCAGCTTGTCCTCGGTCACAGTTTCCTTCCACATATAGCTTTGCAAAAACTGCATAAAAAGCACTTGCAGCAACAAAAACATAAGATTCCAGAAACACACTTTGCCGATCCGATCAGCTGTTTGTAACACTTCCTATGTTGGAATAGACGTCAGCGCGAACTTTCGCATGTCCGCCATGACCTGCCCGAAACCGGAAGTGACGTCATTTTCACAGAAATGGCGTTTTTTTTTTACCATCAGGGCCTCATGAGCCTATACTGGTGTTTTTAAAAGTTATCTTTGACTTTATGACTTTCTGTGTCGTTTCTGGGATGCTTAGGACTCATATTGCACTGCTGGAAATAGTTTATTTTGATGCATATGCTGCTTTTTTGCAAATTTGCATTATAATATTTATTTTCATTTTTCCTGCAGTATATAAAAATTGGTGTATTTCAAAAATAAAACTATGAAGACACTCAAAATAAATTTCCTGTGGTGGGAAACTATTTTGTGCAACTTTTTTGTATTTACAGTTTTGAGGGATAAGCCTCTTAAATTTCTCTAACTAGAAATATATGTTAAAAAACAAAAACGATTTTTAATTTTTTTGTAGTTTATTGCACCTTTTTGCAATTTATGTAATTACTATGCACTTAATGCAGACATATTATTAAAATCTGGGCTATAATGGTTGTATTGGTGTATATCAACTTGAAATGCTCCCACAAATGGCTCCACAGCATGTAAAAATATAATATAAGCTCTGGCGGACTTGGTTCTATGGTAGGTATTAAAGGGTTAATGAGGACAACTTGATCAGGAAGTGGCCATGCTGCCAAACACACATCAGCAGTCAGACCAAGCTTCCATCCAACCATGTGTTTTTCACCACTTTCCTCATTGTGCTGCTAGCAAAGCCAGACCAGACATCCTCTCCACCCGA
This sequence comes from Neolamprologus brichardi, assembly GCF_056152115.1. Lineage (NCBI taxonomy): Eukaryota > Metazoa > Chordata > Actinopteri > Cichliformes > Cichlidae > Neolamprologus > Neolamprologus brichardi. The sequence goes on from NC_142107.1 coordinate 23,374,627, forward strand.
GTTATCCAGGTCTTGTGGTGGGATTCTAATCCCTGTAGAGTTTAATGTCTTTGCCCTGGGGTGTCTTCTTAATTAAATGTGCTCAGAATGCCTCCGTGGGGAGATGTCCAGGAGACATTCTAATCAGATGCACAAGCCACCTCAATTTGCTCTCTTCAGTGCAAAGGATCATTTGTTCTGCTGAGCTCTTCCTGGAACTCTGAGCTCCCAACCCTGTCTAAGGTGGAGATGAACTTGTGCAGTTAAAATAAAAAGAAAACTTCTGCACAGACTGTAGGAAACGCCGCTGACCTTTGTACTGGAGGATTCCACTAGGGGGCATGTTAGTGAACTGACATCTTAACTTCCAGACTTAAGGTGTCGCGGATAAATACAACAAAATAAAACTAGTACTAGTAGAAAATTTATTCATAACACACGTGAAAAGACCCAGGAAAACCGAGTAAACGATAAAAACAATAACAAAATAACGCTGAAAACTATACATTTCACACCTGAGCCTCAACTCTCGCGGCCCGGTACCAAACGACTCACGGACCGGTACCGGTCCGAGGCTCGGGGGTTGGGGACCGCTGATCTAAGTGACTTATATATCACGTTTAACCTGAGTAGCGAAAGACTGCGGTGGGTTTGAAAGCGATGTGCTGGGAGTTCGCTGTTCTCGCCGGCTCGAGTGAGCCTTGAACGGCTAGCTGTCGAGCTGGTGGGTAACAGACGTCTCCGAAAACGTCGGAGCACTTTTACAAATATGTGGTGTCTTGATAAACCGAGCAGATACTTGAAGTTAACACAGCTACGTTCTCGCCTGAAAATATCTTAAAAGTTTATTTTGTGACCCAGAAAGAGTAATAAGAGTAACATTAAAACTAAGTAGCTGCCACCATTGTTGGAAACTGGAATTGGCTGGGCCGCGCTATGAATTCTGGGATATGTTGGTCCACGAAGGATACACCCGACCCTTCAAATCTGCCACAGTAGCGTATGCTGCTCGCTCCTCCCATGGAGCAGATCATGTTCATCATAAGTGATGTCTTTCAATGCAAGCGGATCAGGAAGATCCATAGAAAACGGTGTCATTCCTAAATGGACCTATAAGTGTCATCAGTTACTAATAAGAACTCTAATAAGAATTCATTCATAAAGAGTCTAACTGACCAATCGGAGCACTTAGCACACACACACACTAATACTGCACCACTGTAGGTGCTGTGCAGCAGTTATTCTGTCACACACTCACACACCGCTGCCTCGCCTGCAGCAGTGCTGTTGCTTTTAGGCAGTACTTGATTTATTTATTCATTTTGATATATTTTGTTTATCCTTTGTGAAATGTGCCTCTTCGCTGCTTTCGCTGCTTTCGCTGACAGGTGAGCGCTTACGATTGGTCATGTGCTGCGAAACCGCCTCCCATTTAATGCAAACATCCACATAGCTGGATTGGGAAGCCCTGTGTTGACTTATCAATGTGACTGCTTAGTTGGAATGCTGATGTTGGGACAAGCGAGGCCAGATAAGTGAACAATATCCTGGGTATGATAGGCCTGCTTCATGGGACAGGTCATGTTGTGGCATTTCTGTCACTGCTCCAAGCGCCTTGTAAATTTGTGACATGCCTATATTGACCCTACACTGCCCCCCCACTCCGTGTGTGTGCATCCTGTGGACACATTCGGAGGACGTGGACAGCGCTTCAAGCAGATGCAGGATCTGCAAGACAACCATTAGAGCCACACAAATGTCACAGTTATAAGCAAGTACTGTAGCATATCTCCAGCCTAGAATGAGCTCACCATCTCATCCAGCCACCCTGCAGAAGAATCTAATTTTCTCCCTCATGGGTCAGCAGTCTCATTTTGTTAGTCATTACCCAAAGCTCATGTTGTAGGTGAAAGGACGGCACAATGTGCTATGCACAATGCTATTATTAACAATAGGAATAATGGCTAGAAGAGTAAAACTTGTAATGATTTGTTCTCTTTTTTAGTAAGTTAGAGGGAAACTGGAGACAAAGAGGAATGCTGAAAATGCCGACCGAGTCACCTGAAGCTGCGAGTCGCCCACTGGCAGCAATGTCCACCTGCAGCTCGGAGGAAGCAGAGCTGTGCAGTTATAGGTTGTGGGAGAGCAGTGCGCCCCCAGCCAGGCCCTCCCTTGCAGCGCACTGTAATCAGTTCAGTCTGTGATCATGGTGTTTGGTGTGTGATCACTCAAAAGCCCTATTGTGAATGGGGATTGGAAACACCAGGACACTTATGACTAATGGACAGAGAGGGGTCCCTGTTCCCTAACCTGCCTGCTCCATCATACATAGTGACTGCCCTGCAGGCAAATGCAGGGGAGGGCGGGTGAGCTGCTCCAGCAGGGGGGAAAGGTATGGCAGGGCTGCGAGCGTTTGATGCTCGCCCCACCTTTCTTGTGATTCACAGCTGGTCATTTGTTTGCTTTATGTTGTGTGTTGTGAGCGCTGCAGCAGCCTTTTTGATCACCTCAAACATGCACACTGGTGTGTGAAACCACGCTGGCAAGAAGCCAGTCGCATCCTCGGTTCCTAATCAGGGGAGCCGAGCAGCATCCTTCCTCCTCCTCTGAGTCCTTTCTCCCCTGACCGACCGGAGGAAGGGAATTACATTTCCCCTGGGTGGCCTAGCGCTGGGAAACAAGCCCCCACTGGCCTTGTGTTGGGGGGAAGATGAAGATAGCCTGTGGGGTAGATTGAAAAAGTGAGAAAATCTTCCCCAAATCAGAGAGGTGACCTAGCCCAGATTGTTTGGCAGATTAAAAGTCTGAGTTTGTGATACTTTTCATTTGTCAGACTATGGTGATTGATTTGTGCTCTAAAGCCTTTTTAAATGCAGTGGCATCACGGCAGTCACGAGGGACTGTTGTTTCTCCTCGTGACATTAAGAGCACCGAGGTGAATATACAGAGAGGCTCGTAGTTATTGCTACACACCGTTTTTCTTCATCGCATGCTAACAAGCAGCGATTAAATGATTAGTCAAGTAAGACTTCTGACAGCCGCTCGCCCTCCATCAAGCAAAACGGCGAAACATCTATAGTTTCTGGTTTCTCAGATGTAATAATTTGCTGTTTTATGTCACTGCAGTTTAAGTAGATTTGCGATTTTAGACAAGAGAACAGACACAAACATGGAGGCTTCACCATCCAGACTGCCAGATTTTATTTTATGACATTTTATACCCAAAAAGCTGCTTGTGTGTTCCCTGAAGCTGGCAGCGTCCCTGCACTATTCCTCAAAAGGGAACAGTTGTTTTCATGTAAGACACACCAACACTCAGAAATATTACAAAGTACCTGATTTTAATGAAATCCGGCAGTCACACATGCCGATTACCTTATGCAAATTAGAAAAATTAAAAATTCATATGAAAAGTCTAATCAGTCGCGTTGGCCGAGCTGGAAACGATGCGCTGGTTAGCGAGCCAGTAAACTGGGAAGGTAAAAGTCTGGGTGAGTAACCTGCGTGGGTTTGAATAGTGTGTCAAAATCTTCTAAAGGAAAGAACTTTGTCCGAATATTTTTGTTTGTAGAATAGAGGGCTTTATTACTGCAAACCAGCTCAAACCTTCTCTCACGGGTGCAATTTAAGCTGCCAGTTGAGGAGCTGTGAGGCATCTAATGCACTTGACCTCTTGCTCACTTTTCTGGCTAGCACCATTCTGTTATCGTCTGCGAGCGGAGCGGTGCACACTGTTGTATGAAATCTTTGTTTTGTTCATTTCCCACAATGATTGGCTTTTCGTTCACTGGGACAAGTTGCACATCAAAGCTCTTTGTTCAGCCGTTTTACATGTAGCCACAGACACTGAACTAGCCAAACGTGCTACGTCTTCAATCAGCAGAAGAATTTCAAGCGTGCTAACCTACCTGCAAAACATTTTTACTAATGACCAGAAAGGCTTTTAATGCGATGACTTCGAATGAGGTACCAAACTGTGCTATTTGTACACAGGAGGAATTTAATTAATGAGTGATTCCATCGCCCGTTAGCACATTTCTAAATAACTTATTGTTATGTTACATTAGAAGAGGATACATCAGAGTAATCCAAACTTATTGCACAGTAGAGTCCATGTAGGTACTGTGTAGTAGAGGTGGGAATCACCATACATCCCACGATACGATATTATTGCAATTTTTAAAAATATTTTGCGATATTCAGATTCTGTACATAAAGATAAACTTTATCAATATTCATTTTATCTAATATCAAAGTCTCACACTCAGTCTTTCTCTCATTTCAGTTTTATTGTTGACAAACTGAACGGTTTGTATTACAGTCTAGTCCAACTTAACTGAATGCAACCATCTGGTACAATTATAGCTATTCTGAACTATGCAGTTTATGAAAACTATGCAGCCCCTTCAGCAACTGAAGAATTTGAAAGTAAATTAAAATAAAATATAATTTTACATTAAATAAAAAAGTTTTAAACTTAATTAAAATAAAACATGTCTTAAATTAAAATAAGTAAACTGTCATGTTTATTGCTGCCATAAAAAAGTTAAACACATTTGGACAGTGAAGGAATGTCAGGATTCTTGCTCAGAAAAAGGATCAACATGCTCTGAAGTCAGAGTTCCATTCCACAAAAACTTTTTTTGTAACAAAGTATCGATTTCTGCTGTCCCTGTATCGATACATTATTAGCAAACAAAATATCACCATACTACACAGTATCGATTTTTCCCCCACCCCTACTGTGTAGGTACTGTACAATTAAATCACAGTATTTTTCCTGAGATTTCAAGTGCAGATTTGACCCGTAACCCTCTTTACTGCTAATGCAGTGCTGGCTCTCCATGTGTTATACGTCGCTTTATTAGAAAATGAGATAAAATATAAGAAACAGCAACTTTTCAAATGCCTGTATTATAAAGAAGTAGTTTTAAGCATCACCTTGTGTTTGGCAGGAACATTGACATGGCCTCTGAATGGTATTATCTACATCATGTTATTCCGCTAAGTCCTTTGTGAAAGCTACATAAAGGATGTCTGTCTTTTAAATAGGCACTGGATGCCTGACTCTGTGACCTCGAGAAGGTCACTGTCAGTCTCAGTAGTAAAACTTTATGGGATGAAAGAATCCCCAACTGCGTGGAGACCTTGGTCTGTAATTGCTTGATACCCTTCTGCTTAATACGAGAGGAATAGAAAGACCGAGGCGCCGACAGCAAGAGCGTCTCATCTGCGATATTCAGCGATGAGATTGAGCGACATGGAGTTGAATGCTCCAGTCGGACGCGCCGATCGGACTCATCCGCCATTGTTTTTTCGGGTTTTTTGTATCACCGCAGAAGGGATGAGAGTACGAGCCGCTTTTGTTGTCTGCGCGCTCATCGCTGGCCTGTTCTTTATGATCCCAGCGTCCCCCGTCTATTCTGCACAGACCCGGCGATTGTCTGCGGAAACAAAACCCCGCTCCCAAGCGATCACTTTCATTGAACCACGGACAGTGTATGAAAATATGTACTCCTGTATTCAGGCACGGGAAAGGGCAGGCGTCAACAATACCTTTGCCTTTTTGAATTCGCAGCACACATGAAAAGACGACGCGGCGGAAAAAAATCCAGCTCAGATGCCAAGGACTTCACAGCGATTTTTTTGGGGTTTTTTTTCTTTCTTTTATTGTTGCTTTTGTGTCCTCATCATAAAGAATAACAATGGCTTATTGTCTCTGCCTCACAGGCAGGGACTATCAGAGGAAGAGTAATAGAACGTACAGGTTGGGGCATATGCTGGCGCCGACATGGCCCTAAACTTCCTCTCCATCATTCTCTCCATTTACCCACCGCTGAGGCACATCTGGGTCCAGGTGGCATCCGTACATGTTGTCAGCATGTTGTGGTAACTGCCTTAATGGCTTGAGTCATTCTAACTGACAAGATGGGAAAACAGACATGGCAGAGTTTCACTCAGCCTCTTTATCTTGTGTTTACCCACCACTGTTCCAGCGATAACAAAGAACCCCGTACCGCCACGGCCTTCGAAAGGCCCGACCACGTCAGCAAGCTTACGGTTTTCAAGGTCCCCGTAAAACATAGCGGACAGAGCAGCTTTGTCCTTTGCAGGATTAAAAAATACACGTGAGCAAGAAAGTTGAACTGGCAACAAAATATCTGAGAAAAAGTCACTTTAAGAACTATTGCAGGTTAAAAATACAGCACGTCCACAAGTCGTGATTCTAGATGAGAAATTCAGTCTCTCCTACCAAAAACTCCAAGCATCACAGAGCAGTGAAGTAAGTACTTATAATAACCTTTGTGTCTTGTCCCTCAGTAGTTTACACTTGGAGTATTTCTGCTTGGATGTACATGGAACAGAGTAGCTTTATTCACCCATACAAACCTTGAACCACCATGTTCAAAGACTTCTTCATAACAGATAGAAATGAAAGGGTCAGATGGATCAATGCTGTGGCCGGCACTGCAGTAAGAAATGGCCAATCATCAAGCTGTGTTTGCTTTGTTCCCGTTTCTAAAACAAACCAATCAGCAGGAAGTGACACGCCATTCAATCAGGATTAGTTGTGTTGACACAGAACCGGTGGCCGAGGCTCCCAAACTTTTTCTGTTTTTCTGTGTGTGCAGTAAACGTATAAACACACACAGTCGCAGTGTACATACATCACTGTACATCGTTAGTTATCCTTGAGGAACAGTATTTGTTGAGCGCCGCGCTGACATTTAAACAAAAATGACAAGAAGACTGAACCAGCAACTCAAACGCCCAAAAGCTTCAGCCCGCATCTTTAACAGGGACATCTCCAGAAAAAGGGTTTGGCTGCATTTAAAATATTTTAAGCTCCTATTAATTATGGCTTGATTGGATTCAGCTTTGACTTTGTGTAATTATAAACTGCTCGATCGGCTGGAGTTCCTTTAATGTTTCAGTAAATTAACCCTGTAAAGCCTGCACTATGAAGCAATTACCATATAAATAGATTATTTATTCAACTTTATGACAAATAAAAAATTGTTCTAATGCTCATAGTTTGTTTATCTTTAATTAAATGTATCTTTATTGATCAAAAACATGTGAGAGAGGGGCTGTGGGGGGTTAGGGGTCTTAAAAATGCATGTATCAAATATAATACACTGTTAATAAGTTCACATGCATTAGTCCTGTAAAGGGAAGGATCCGGTATATCAAGCGTGTTTTTATTACTTTTAAAAACACCGACGTGTCAGCCACTGTGTTGGGTATTTAACTACTACAATAATTAAAATGATCTATTGATACACTAATAATTACATGACTTTTCTTCTCCCTTTGTTTGATGTCAAAGTGAAATTACTCAGATGATGATAAACAATCGCAGCATTGGTCGTTGGCCCGACAGTGGATATCTTTTGGAAAATGTCGACCCGTCCCTCAAATAGAATTCCAAAGTATTGGAGAATTTTGTTGTCCCAAATCCCGAATCCTTTCCTTTCGCGCATCTTCGAAAAGATTAAAAAAGGATGAAATCTAATGAGCTGAACTCTCAAGATGAACCAGAGAATTTTTAATCGACATCACAGTGAGCATGTTGTTTGCATGGGCACGTGCACGGGCTCGTGCACGCATACGCACAAACACGTCGGATGCACTGACCCTTGCCTCCGTTGAGCTGTGAGTGTTGCTTAAGAGCTTTCACGTACACCCTTAAACCCGTTTATTTATTTATTTAACAATAAGAAGTTAGAGGTTAGTTCTTGTTTGTATGGCATGTGGATTCGTGATGACCCAGAGGGGCCGGGGATATTATCTGGATAGGGGAGGAACTGTGAACCTCCATAAGTCATAGCGAGACATGCACTTATGTTTAATTAACGCAGAGTTCAAGAACCGCTGGCTTCATCTGTTACCGAGACGGGCAGACGGAAGCTCCTTTAATTGGGGATGAGGGAAAAAAAAGGGAAAAAAAAATACAATTGAGCTGAATAGATAGGTCATGTATTAAGGTCAACATTTTTCATAGAAACCTCCAATCCTCTCTCCCTTACAGCATGATTAACTTTGTCACAGCTTCATTTTCCATTTCTGCCCGATGAGATAATGAGTTTAGAGTCGAAGCATTAATTCATGTATTCTTAATTTCCACTTCGCACCAAAAACAAGCGATTTTCACAACTTGTTAATGCCCGAAATTACTCAGCGGACAATGATACGGACACCGATGTGACCGGAGGATGGATGAGGTGACTCAGGTAATCAAAGAGCTATTGTGAGTTTATTTGGTTTTCGCAGCGCATTTCTCATGTTATCACAGAGTGTGATCAACATAAATACAGATTAACTGTTTATTTGACCCCAGCAAATGTGTTTTCTCACCTAGACTGCTCTCACTAATCTATTAGTGTTAATTTAATCAGTGGAAGCCATGACAAAAATATTCATTGATGCCTTTTTTTTTCCCCACATGGGAAATTTGATGTTTGAAGACAGCTGTGTTCACCTTAATACCAGCCGGGCTTAGGGATAGGGTTAGGCCAGGGGTGGGCAACTCCAGCCCTCAAGTGCCGGTGTCCTGCAGGTTTTAGATGTGTCCTTGATCCACAGCCGACTCAAATTGCTAAATTACCTCCTCAACATGTCTTGAAGTTCTCCAGAGTAATGAACTCATCATTTGATTCAGGTGTGCTGACCGAGGGTGAGATCTAAAACCTGCAGGACACCGGCCCTCGAGGTCTGGAGTTGCCCACATTATTTAGCCACATGCTAAATAAGGACGTTTCCCGAAACTAGAAGATGAAATGATTTAATTAATAAAGCCTCACGAGTTTTGGCATTGCAGTTTTTTGTGTTTCAAGGTGGGTGTTTCAGACATGTTGACATGCTACAGAAAGGTTAACCAGAGCTAAACCCTAACCTTAGACCAGGGGTAGGCAACTCCAGGCCTCGAGGGCAGCTGTCCTGCAGGTTTTAGATCTCACCCTCGATCAACACACCTGAATGAAATGATTAGTTCATCATCACGTTGAGGAGCTGGTTTAGCAATTTGAATCAGCTGTGTTGGATCAAGGACATGTATAAAAACTGCAGGACATCGGCCCTTGAGGCCTGGAGTTGCCTTATCCTGCCCTAGATGGGTCTCCACTGACCCGGGGAATTTTAAGAGGTTAAACTGTCCAATCTATTGTCACAAACTGTAAAGCTATAACCTCTCCCTGCATCCTGCATAATACCTACACTACCATTCTCCCATTTCAGTGGTCGGCTTGTGCAGACATATAAAATTAAAACCTCAAATGCAAAAGAGAGGCCAGCTCTCTCTGTGAAGAATTAAGTAAAAAATAAAAAAGGAAACCAAAGAATTGGAGATTAAGGAAAATTGCGAGTCCCCTGCATAGCTCTTGTTTTAACTTGTCATCTCTGATTTACTCTTGCAGATGGAATATTAAGTATGTTCCTTTAAACACAAGAGGGGGGAAAAAAACAGTAGAGAAAGGGAATTAATCCGCTTGGCTTTATTTTGATAATGTTTTAGAGCTACGCCTGCCCAAATCCATCGGCAGAGCTGTTCTACTTTCTCTTCCACAGACGAGCCAATTCTTAATCCCAATTCATCTAATTGTACCTCAGAGTGCTAATAAATATTGTTATGAATTATTCAGGCTCTGAGTGGGCTGATGACACAGAAACGGGTGCAGTGAGCAGAATTCAAAGCACTTCAGATTGGAAATGGGAAAGTGCACTAAATTCTCTCCGAATTTGAATTAATGAAAGTTACATGGAAAATGAATAGTGTAGGGACCTTCTCCTCATGATTATTGCACTAATGGGTGTGTTAGTGCAACTGTCCAAGGCGAAATACTGCCACTTCAAAGAATGCAAGCTGATAAGGTAAGTGGCATTAAACCATTGCGTTGTCAGCGATGACAAACACCGCTGCATTAATACGCCTGTTACATATGAAAGTTTGTGCACTCGACAACTAACGATTATCCGAACCCATCATTTCGCTTCTGCGCCTGTGCCACTGACAAACGGTTCAATAATGCGTTGGCGACGCACCTGGCGGTCCTCTTTATGTCATTTAAGCGCTGCGTCTAATGCATTCATCTCTTAATTTGCCGCCCAGATACTGTATGTTTCCAAATGTCATCCGTGTTCTGCACAGCTGGAGGTTTTACAACTCGCTTCATGGCTGCGGGTCCACAGGGAGCAAGCGGGGATTAGGCTCTGTGGCAGCATTGCGCTGAGCCTGTCTCGTCGCGGTACTGTTCCACTACTGAGCTCCACTAATGGCCACGGCTCAGGCCGGGCCTCATTAAGGCAAACTGACACCAGGAAACGGGGGCTCGCGGTAGGCGTGATTAGATTAAAAGTTCAGACAAGCCTTTGGTCTGTGTAATTTGCGGGGCTACGGTGATACACAAACAAAATGCAAGAGCACTTTAGAAACAGCCCCCTTAATTAGCTCATCGAGACTTGGGTAAGCAATATCAACACCGTAGCCTTGGGCTGTGGAAGTAGCTGCTGCTGCTGCTGGAATAACTGCGGCGCAGGAGTTTGGGTTGGGAGGCGGACTTGGGGGGAAATGAGGGACAGAAGAATTATTCACCATACAGCCGTGTTTCTGTGTTATTTTTTCGGTAGCAGAAGCAGGCTGGAGGTCATCGGAAGCAGCAGCTCGGGTCCAAGTCGCTGATTTGAGGCTGGAATTAAAATGTTCCACAGCTGTTTGGCTGGTCTCTGTACCTTGACTAATGAGTTGTGGAACAGGCTCATATCTCGCCAGTCGGTGACATCCTCACTCCAGTCAACTGTTTCAAAGTATTTCTCTGACTAAAATACCACCTGCCCCACTCAGCTGTTGCTAGAAACAGCTGCCTTATCAACATGTGGACTGCAGCTCACCGTATGCAGGCTTAACTTTTCATTAGACCACTATCCGCAGTCGCGAGGCTTTTCGTTCCTGACACGCCAGGCGCAAGGTCTTTGGTGTTTCCTTCTCACACATCACGTTTTTGAAGCTAAAAGAGTAAGAGGACAATTTACTTGCAAAAAAATAATTTAGTCCAAACGGACCACGAAACGCCGCTGCACCTCCTGGAGCTGATATGCCTCTACATAAATTTTCAGGGACTTTGATAAGCTTAAATAACCTGAATTTGTTAATGATTCCAAAAGCGCAACTTTTAATAAGTAGTGTTGCTGCCTTAAGTCATCCCTGCTTATGTGTTTGGAAAGGTGGAAAGGTTTAATTGATAAGTAGTGACAAAACAGTGCTATATTATATTTGAACTCTAACGAGGTTTGTTGAATTTTAATACTTTGAATGTCGTGCCCCCAACAAACATAGGAAAAAAACAGACACTCCAAGGTGAGCAGTTGTGAAACAAAATTGACTGATTTTTTTTTGCTGCCCGTTGGTGTAGATGCCTTCATGCTCCAGCTAGCAATATTGAGCACCGAGATATATTCCTGTTTTTAAGCACTGCAAAGTCTGCATTGAGAGGTAGGAGGGGGATTGTGGAGTAAACGTCTTGATGCACGCTCAGTAGCCCAGGTAGGGAAATCCCAGAAGTTGATTCAGTTCATCTGGAACTAGAAACACTTCATCGCTCCTCCGAGTCTGAAGTCAGTAAATGGTAAATGGACCAGATCTTATATGGAGCTTTTGTACTTCACTTGAACACTCTGTGCACTCTTTACAACATGTTTATACAAAATGTCTCATTCACAAGCTTTTTTATACCTCCAAGTGTCTAACATGCATCAGGAGCGACTTGACGTTCAGCATCTCGCCTGAGCATCGGATCAATTACCAACTTTCCAATTAGCAGATGACCCGCTCTCGCTCCTGAGCCCTCCTCATCATCCAGGAGGCCGTAGTTTGGGTCCTATACTGGAGGGATTTTTTTGTTTTTCTCATGATCTGATTGTTTGGCTTTATTGATCTCCTTGTCTAAGGAGCTTGGAAAGAAAAGCATCTGGACTTCTTTAAGGCTACGTTCACACTGCAGGTCTTAATGATCAATTCCGATTTTTTGATCAAATCCGATTTTTTTGTCTGCTCGTTCACACTACAAATAAACAGCAAACGCGCTCTAGTGTGAACGCTCAAAGCGGCCGCATGCGCAAAAGAAGACGTCACACACAACGCGCTCTGTTTAGACCCAGAGCAAACAGTATTGTTTGACTGATGGCCGTTAATATAAAGACTTCGGACTTTATTTTAAATTTTTGCTTTAAGTTATTTTGTTATTTACATAATAATGTAAATAACCTAATAATGATCCTTATTGCTGTTTTAGAGGAGCGCTGCTTCAAAGGATAGTTGCAGATTTCTGTCAGAATCTGCAGATTATACAGAACAAATAAAATGTTCACGTTTCTCCAACGTTGTCTTCCAAACAGTTTCACTAACATCTACACTGGATGGCCAGGAAGCGTTCACGATGTCTTCTCCGGCGCTGATAATTGGCGTCTGTCTTGTGTCGGTGACGTAAAAGACAAATTTAATGCGACTTGACCGTTCACACAGCAGTCGCTTTCTAAAACATCGGGTATGTATCGGATTCAGTACCACATACGAAAGTGACCCAGGTCCGATTTGAAAATATCGGAGTTGTGCCGTTCACACTGTCACACCATGATCGGATATGAGTCGCATAGGGTCAAAAAAATCGGATTTGATGTGCTTTCGCCTGCAGTGTGAACGTAGCCTAAGTTTCCTTAAAGACGCTTCACCTCTCATCCGAGGAGTTTCTTCAGTCCTAAGAGCCCACTCAAGTCCTGGGCCATTTGACTTCAGTAAATCACATGATAAGATAGGGTGGGACTAGGCTTCACACCCGAAACATCGGCTGATTGTGACCCACACCTGTTTCACACCTTGGCTCATGTGATTAGGTAGATCAATAGGGGTCCATGGCCCTATTGGGCTTAAAATCTGGGACCCTTCACCAATCTTAGAACTGACGAAGCTTCTCGTGTGAAACATCTTCAAGGAAACTTAAAGAAGTCCAGACTCTTTCCTGGCTCCTTAGACTCCGACGACCTAAATGACTGAGAACCTTCACAGACATTGATCTCTTTGCTTTGCTCGGGGTTTGAACCTGCTGAGCAGCCGGAGCCATTCCATCTGGAGTTTCCATAGTCTCTCTCTGGCTGTGTGGCTTCCTCCCACAGTCCAAAGACACGCATGGGGTTAGGTTAACTGCTGATTTTAAACTGGCCGTAGGTGTGAATGTGAGCGTAAGTGGTCGTCTCGCTGTTTTAGCCCCGGCCTGTTCAGGTTGTATTTTACCTCTTGACCCATGACTACTGGGATAGGCTGCAGCGCCCCATGACCCTGAAGTGGATAAGTGAAAGAGAATGGGTGGGTGGTGCATGGTACTGAAAACAGATCCATGAAACCAGATGGGTATCGTCTAATTTTTCAGTTGTTCAAGGTGTAAAATGTTTTATTATTAGAAAAGGCACCAAGGGTGGAGCCAAAGAAATGTCCTCTTTCGCTGAAGTGTTTTATAAACAAACACGCGTCTAACATAGATTTGGTTGCAAACTGATCATCTTTACTTAATAGTTATTATGACCAATCACTAAGCATTTAAGGTGAGATGCCTTAAAAGAGAAAAAAACCAGATGACGTGACCTCACACACACAAAATGAACTCTGGAGTTTGTCAGTGACATGTTACGCCTGAAATTCGTGAACCGAAGCACAGGTTTTTAGTCTTTTAATCAAAAGGACTAAAAGGCAGCGATGGTGTGGATTTTGTCTGCTGAGGAAGAACTGAATAAAAATCAAAGCAAATGAAACAAACTGGGGGAAAAGACCCAACCTTGACTGTCAGTGGCAGACTGTCAAAGTCAAACGCCCATCCAATTAATTGTGTCTTGCGCCAGCACTGATAGGACTCCTGTCTGAGGGACCGAGGTGGTTCTGAGCATTTTCTGCTTCTAGATGTTTTGATGTCAGTTTGCTGGATCTGCAGCATCTGTACTTATTAAATGCTTTTGATAAAGTATAGTAATATGTTTCTTCTGTTGGGAGCACCATCAGTAAACATTATTATAGAAGGTGCATGATAACTAATCGGATTGATGGATTGTGCGTGAGTAATGCTGACATGTAAGTGATGGATAGTGTTAATATCATCTTTAGAAACATTTTTTTTCCCGCTCAAATAGACAGCTACACTTATTTTCTGTCCACCAGTTAACTCCCATTTATCATCGCATTTGTCAAAATATGTGCCATAGATATATTTTTACCCCTTTCCTCACTCTCTTCGGTCGATAAAGTTTCCCGTGTGGTTATTTGCAGCCGATAGGTAATCAGATTAAAGTGACTTTCCAAACCTTTAATATTCAGGCTTTGAAATTGTCATTTCAGGCCAGCTGTCAGAGAGAGAGGGGAAGAGAAGGGAGGGGAGGTGGTTCAAGCAGATCTGCCAGGTTGTGTGTGTGTGTGTGTTGTCATGGCTGCACCTCTGCAATATGTCAGGAGATGGAGAAAGTTGGTGCATTCCTAATAGGGGACGTGCAGTGTCTGTGTTCTGCTTTCAGGGATCCTCACTTAGTTTTATAGCCGATTATGATACATGATGCGGGAACTTTCTAATGGTAAATATCGGCCCAGTCTTTATCTTAAAAACAAAATATTTTCCTGATTTGTTTTTTAAAAACAAATCAGGAAAATGCTGATTTTACTTTTCCCTGTGCCTCAGCTATAACCTCACATCAGCTGTCCTCATCAACCATCAAAGGCAGGACGCTCCCTTTTTTGGAATCAGTACATCATTTCTAAAGTCAGAAATCCCATCTGATCCCAAAAAATTCATAAACCAGGACTTTGCAGGGAAAGTTCTTGAAAAAAAAATTCCATAAAAAATGTAGTTGTTAGGGATAATAAGGTCCCATATTTTTTTTTTTAACAAGTTTCAGCTCATTTTGCCGTGCAGAACGAGCTGTGACTCTCTTTTCCGTGCGGGCATCTTCCTGTTTTTAGTTCTCTGAGCAGTTTCTGTGGCTGTAACCTTAAATGCATCTGAGTCTGCTTCCCGTGCCCTTTCTGCACGAGTTCATACAGTGACAGAGCTTACTGGGGCGGCGCAGCACATAACAGCTTCAACAGCTCGGATATTTAGTAGTGATTGGGAGTCATAAACCAAAAGAGTAGAGACATGTTTGATCAAAACAGATGTAGGCTGGGCCATAACATACCGATCTTAGTAATACCGGTATAATGTTGGGCAACGATAAGAAAATGAAATATCGCGATAGAATATAGGTAAAATGTGCAAAACGTGCCTTTGTTTTCATACGCACATGGTGGAAAAAGCATGGCGGCGACGCAGAATGAGAAGGGCAAAAGCGGATCGTTGAATGAAGCGATGAACCAGAACTGGTTTGTAAAAATGCTGCAACTTCAGTGGTGTGGAACTGGTTTAGCTTTCGTCCGTCAGACACACAACAAAGCACTATTTTTGGTAGCGCATGCTAGCGGGCCGTCGTTATTACCGTGTTGTTTGGAAAATACGGCACACTTAAAATCAATCCTTTGATTTTTCTGAAAGTTGACAGAGCCCCTTATAGTACCGTGTGCCTTATGTATGAACTCTGGTTGTGTTTACTGACCTCGAAACGATTTTATGTACACGGCGCTCGAAAATCTGTCAAATGCTTTAGTACAACTTTGCTAAGCTACGAAGCCGCAGCGCTTGATGGATTGTCGAAGCATTACGGCTATCGTAGGCGGAGCCTCGCGGAGTGATACGTACTGTGCTTCAACATAATATTACCGTATTGTGTGTGTATAACCTCTTTTTAAGTTTTGTGGATATTATACATGGTTATGCTGAGGATATGTCGGCCAGTTTCCACTGGAAATGCCTTTTGGTTAAACTGTCAGCAAGGAATTTGCATTTGCACTGTTAAATTTTTATACAACTTTAATGCAGATAAAAAAACAGCTGCTTGTTTAAGTGAAAATACATTGGTGGGGTTTTGCACTAATAAAGTTGTGGAGTTGTAAAGTATTTTGTCTAGTGTTAATTATATCGTCAGTTATATCGTTATTGCAAATTTTCAAATGTATATCATGATAAATATTTTTGGTCATATCGCCCCGCTCTAAACAGATGTAAACAAAGCTAAAGCAAAACAGGTAACAGCTGACGGCACGCCGCACACACAGGCGCCATCTTGGATTCCCCTGGATTTCTCTTTAGTCTGGAAAGTGAAACCAGTGTTCGTTCCTCAGTGAAAATGACGACCTGATGGTATTAAAAGCATGGCCATAGCCTCTAGGCTCAATGTTTGACACCCCAGATGGACTCTAATTGGGTTTAAGGTGTTAGGTTGATGCACCATGAATGGAACTGGTTGGTTCAGACACAAGGAGACCATTAGATGTACAGTAGAGCCACTGTGCTATATTAATTTTGAGTGAAGGAATTCTGTATTTTATTATCCCAACACAACTGAACTCAAGTAGTCTTAAGGAATAGTTTAGAAAAGAGGGAAAGTGCACAAAATAACCTTTTCAAAATTTCTGGTTTTGATTGAAACTTTAAATCTAGTCTCTACAGAGTCTCTTTTTATTGGTTGTTGGAGCACAAACCTTACACAGGTGCTTCTAAACTCTGCGATTTGAAGCAGTAAAACACCAGTCATGCAGTCTGCTTCTTCCAACCAGGATTTGCGGTCCGCCATCATAGCATCGTGCAAAAAAATAGTTAGTTAGATCTTTTTATTTAGCAGCATGCTACACTCTCATTATTATACATATTTTTAGTTAGACTAAGAAAAAATATTGCTGGCTTGCAACGCTGGCAGGTCATAAAGTTGCATGGCACTCTAGAGAAATGGAAGTAGCAAGTGACCTTTCCATCTACACTATAGGGGACCTTTAATGCAGCCAGGGATACTGGAGCTTGATGGATTTATTCCAACCGCATTTTGTTTTTCTCCAGACTGCAAAATAAGAACATTCGGCCATAACCGATAATTACTAATGTCCAAAACAGCAATATTTAAAATCCTTCATCTTCACTATTATGTGCCAAGACTTTGTGACTCCTTACAATGACAACACAATGATTTGGTTAATGTTAATCTATATAAAATATGTCAATAGCACAAATTATCCAAATAGCAGCTGAAGAATTTACTCATTTGGCAACTGCATTAGGCTGTGATGTAAGTTCTTTCATTTTTACATAGAAAAATTAATTTCATGTACTATTTTTATTATTTTTTGGTATCAAGTGTTGGTATTGCATTCATTCTAAAGTAGAGAGATGCTTTCACACTTGGTATAACTCGAGGGTTTGTGGGATTTCAAAAAGCCCCAGCAAGGCAGAAAATGACAGACAAGTCAGGCCATTTTTTATTCCTTTTAGAGTCCCGTCTTCTGACTTGTGCCACCCACAGTGCTAAATCAAGGGGCCAAGTCGGGCTCACTCTGCTCTGTGTGAGCATGTGCATGCGGTGGTGGGGGAAGCTGTGAAGCGCATCAGTCCCATGCCTGTCAACGGGCCTACACCGCGAGCCCGGTCCAAAGGCCGAGCCTGCCACGGTTGCCTCCACACTGTGCTGCTCCCAGATCATCCACGCTGCCCACCAAACAAAACCCAGAGAGCGAGCAAACAAATCTCAAAGTGATATTATACAACACATAAACAAAGTGTATTTGTACAGGGGCATTCTGTTTACAGTCGACGCGTACTGTATATATATATATTTCTATTCTGCGAGCACACACACCACCACCACACACTCGTCTCAGGAAGTACAGAGTAGGAGGACAGGCCCCCGGTATCTCATCTCTTTCCCTCTTCCTGTCACTGTGCGGTGGCGGGGTGGATTAAGGCCTTGTGTTTGGCACAAAGGCCTCCTACGTGCCCGGAGGCCGTCTCCTACAGGCCGGTTTTACCCAGCAGGTTCCCTCCCACCAGGATGTTAGTCTGACTCATTAACTCTTACTGAAGCTTCTCCACAGCGTAAACCGTTGACAGAGATAAACTCGGCTAACAGATGCCACCGAGGTCACCGTCATTTTTTGTCAGAATTTTGCACGACTCCTGCTCTGCTGTATATCACTGAAATTGCACTTCCTGTGCTAGACAGTATCCTTCCTTTTACTCTGGTAAGCTCCATTTCTCATCTTCACTGTACTTCAGCAATCGAAAGGATTCCTCTTCACCCTGCTCGCTCAAACACCATCAGTACATGCCCAAATCCTCCACTTTTATTAAATGCATGTTACTACAGTGCTAAAGAAATAAAACATCTTCCTTATATAGTCTTCTCTTTTTCCACTTTTGCATTCTAAGACTTGTTTTTTTGGCTTCTGTCAGTTTTTCCATCTACTAATGGAATTACTTCTTAGCCTGCGTCTGACCTCTTCACTATCATCCACACCTCTGCTTTATTCCAGTAATAGAAATAGGTCTGGTTCCTCTCATAAGCCTTTATCAGTAAATACATTCTTTTCTGACTGGTGGAAAACACACTTTTGATATTTTTCTCACAATGTATGATCTTTAAAACCACTAAGACCTTTTCCATCAAACAACAGCCTGTTATTCAGATTGCTGCCCCTGTGACCACGACCCAGAAAAGAGCTTGAAGATGGAAGGATGAATAACAACCAGTGCCATACATCAAAAACCGAATGTGAACATGAAGGCAAAACAAAATGGCAATTATCGGGATGATTAATTCCAACTTCTACCTTCTTTTCACGTACGAGAAACGTTGTTGACGAGTCAAACTGCAGACTGCTGTCTTACCCCAGGAGACATCAATTTCAGTGAGGTGACCTTCAAAGAAAAGCTGGTGACATGCCAGGTTTAGCATAGTTAGAGGACAGTGGGTGTCTGTGTGGGTGTCAGGGTTCAGCGTTGGTTCAAGGATAAGAAATGAGCATCATTTAAAAATGTGTTGGTTATGAAAAATATGTTGTCTTAAATGAAAATCTTTAGAGATGAGTCTGTCAGACGTGACCGGCCCACTGCGACTCTTTGACCGAAAACCTTCCTTGACACATGTAACCGAGCACGAAACATCTCCAGATTCCCAACTGCACCAGTGTTTGGACACGTGTTGGAGACGAGGCACCTCTTGGATGTCATAATGAGTCTGGACGGAATCAATAAACATCAGTGGCATGATTGATGACGACCCAGAGCTCTGTGCACTCTCAGTCGTGATCCACTTATAGCGAGACGCACATTAGCATGTCTTCTTTAACGACGGAACAAAAACAAGGCACGGTACTCGGGGGAGTGTTGTCTAATTTTTTTTTTCCCACCGCACGTGATCGAGCGCGGTGTCGTCCTAGTAGCCCATTCCAGTCACCATCAACTAACGGCTGTACTCTGGGGCATCTAGGCCTGACTTAATCAGACCAGATATACATAAATAGCAGGTCAGCCATATGGTTCCACCGTGATGTTTTAAACAATACCGTGCGACGTCTTCAGCCATCCTGGAGGGGTTTAAAATAAGGGATCATGCCCGGCCTACCTATAGGGACGCTCTGCTGTCGATTCGTGCGGCACACGTGGTGCAACAGGCTCGGGCAATGCAGCACTCACCATATGCTCGGGCCTCTAGGTCAGTGCGGAGCTGAATTTGCAACATGTAATTTAGTAATACCAACACCGTGGTTGTCAAGCAGGTTTGTGGGGGAGAGAAATAAATGTATTGGCGCAGAGTGCTGTGGAGTTGGAGGGAGGAAAATCTATAAATGTTTGCCCATATATTGTGTCAGAAGTATTGTAATTGTAGCCCATTAAATCAGCAGGGTGTACGATGGGCTAGCTTTGATGAAACGGCGCTCCGCTGCTGCCTTCACCATCCACAGCAGGGTCAGCAGGCTGGGGACCACCGAGATGATTTAAGGCCCGAGTCACTGGTTAATAGTTAATGAGAGTGAGTTGTTCAGAGACTCTGGATGGTTTCCAAGTTCCGGCCAGCTCAGGCACAGCAGCTTCATAGGCACTCGAGGCTGGAATTGAGAGGTAACGGAGAGGTCTAATCGTTTTGTTAAATAAGGGCTGCCGACTCTTTAACCTCAGCAGATACCTATGCACACAGTGAGGCAGAAAATAAACACGGCGCGTACACCCGCTTGCTCCGGTGATTGCGTCCCCGCCTCATCTCCTGCCCTGTCCCGGAGCCAGATTTACAGCTGTTCCCGTCACCTCTGCAACTTGTTTTCCCTGAATTTTTTTGTCCCGTTGTTCATCATTTTTCCATTTTTCAGGCCCGCGCGCATCGAGCCATAATTCAAGACACCTTGTCATATAGCAGTTTCCCTGGGAAACATAAAGAGACTGTTTTTTAAGAAGGCGGCGGATAAAACCAGAGGCTTTTGCACACAGATGCTTAGGGTTCATCTGTCGTACCCCTCCGTCCATAACTACAGCTGGGGGGGAGTGATAAGTCAGAAGAGAATCAAGGGCACATTAGTCTGCAGAGAGGAAAAAAAACACATGCACCTACAGTAGGAAACCATTATTACCACAGGTGTTTTGTTAATGCATAAAGTGGCTATTATCTGAGCGTAGCTGCCACACTTCTCCCTTTGGTTCCCAGGTGTTTATTGGTTTATTAGGATCCATGCTGGCTTCACTGTACCAATTTAATGCAACGGAATTGAAATAGAGCAAGATATTAGTGTTGTCTGCAGAAGCAGAGAGAACTGTGTCACGTAGCCAGTTAATGTTGTTTCATTATGAGAGAGGATTTAAGCGACCGTGTGCCCTGCAGAGGCGACAGTGAATTATAACTGGACGAATTCCAGCTCACCAGTCAGGGGCGATCGGGAGCACGTTTGAGGCGGCGCCTTCCTTTCTTTACGTTCTTGTATGCACTTGTGCATACGGCATCATACGAGCAGCTTTGTGTGTCTGTACCTCGCTGGCTGTGAGAAAAGACAGAGATTGGACGAGAGCTGTGGAGAGACTCTCCAGGGTTTAGAGAGAATGCTCATTAAGGCCTCCTATAGCACAGCCAGCTCATTCCTCACAGTCCCAGCGGCCGGCTCTACTACGCTCTGCTTCCTCACCACATCCTCTCCCCTCTCTTTATCTGCTCTCCTCTATTTCTGTCTCCTTCTCTTACTGTCTTCTTCTCTTTCTGTCTCCTTCCCCATCTGCGTCTCGCTCGCTTCCTTTCGCTCAGTCCTCCACCTGCACTCGGGAAGCTCAAATAGCAGATGTTTAGGCTTTTCGTCGACAGTTTGCATAATTGTCGAGTTCTTCAGCAAATTAAAAATTTGCCAAATGCAATCTGAATCTAGACTTGAAACACAGACTGTTGTCTTTACCTGCTATTTGGATTGCTTTTCTTAATTAGGCTATGGATAGTATTTTGTGGTCAGTCCCAGGTGTTGACAACAAAAAGCAGCTGGATGTAAAGCTACTTTACTGACGTTTTCTTTTTTCTCTACAAAACTTTATCAGTTTATGCACACATGTTGGTCTTGAGTGTGTTTTTGATTGGTGAAGGCGGAGGTGTTGAGCAGGTGTAGCTGTCACTGGTGAACCCAGCTCGCTTCTCACAGGAACAAGTTTAAATTTATCTCGCCCATTTTGAATCTTCACTCTTCAGCTAGTTGCGCAATTAGGGATAAAACGCTCTTCTTTGTTTCTGCCTCATTTCCTGGTTTGAAGTTAATGAGGTTACTGCATTATTGCAGAGATATCTCATGCAGCAGCTTTAAAGGATAACACTGGTTACTTTGTCTTTTTTTAGTTCATAAACAAATCCCCCGAAGACACCGAAACCAACAATTAGTTTGCTGCGCTATCTGATAAAAATAAAATCTTCATGCAATGCAGAGCTTTTGTCCAATAAACACACAAAATGCCAAACTTTGCACTTTAGATCTACAGCACTGTGCAAAAGTCTTGAGTATGCTTTGCTTTGAAGATGGGAAATAGATGCAGCAGTTTATTGAAACCTTCAAACATGCCTTTAAAATGCAGTAAACAAGGGAAATAAAGAGTTTGCACATTCTAAGAAGACTGAATGTCAATATTAGTTGAGGTCGCCTTTATTCTTAGGCAGCGTTATGGTGCATAGTCTGCAGGAATAGTTCTCCAGGTATCTTAAAAGACATGCAAAGGCCTTCTTTGGTTGTTGGCTGTCTTGTGGATCCCGCACTGCTTCAATAACAATAAGATCTGGGCTCTGGGAGGCCAATCCTTGTGTGTTTTACTATCCAGGTATGTTTTTCCTGCATTTGCATTATGTTTGGAATCATCGTCCCCAACACATTGCCAGATAAATGTTATGGTGGATAGAAATCTGACTATGATTTTCTGTGTTTAGTTTTAATGAGATCTCCAACATCACTGGTTGAAATGCACCTAAACCACGACAGAGCCTCCACCGTGTTTCACAGATGGCTGTAGACTCACTGTTGGACGTCTCTCGTGACCGCCTCTGTACAAACTGATGATAATTTGAACCAAAAATGTCAAACTTGGATTCATCAGACCAGTTTCCAGTTCCTGTTGCCTTTCCATCCAGTTCTTGTGTAATTTGGCACACCTCAGCTTTTTCTCCCCGTTTCTCTTCCTTAACAATGGCTTCTTGACAGCCACCCCTCCACTGAGGCCATTTCTAATGAAGCTTTGGCGAACAGTAGATGGAACTGAAGGGTCAGATGCATTTATCAGGTCCTGTGTCAGGTCTTTTCTGAATTTTTTTTTCTGTTTCTTGAGTATATGAGTTTTTTAAGCGTTACCACTTCTTCACTTGTCCAATTTCTTCAATTCTTTTAAGGACACACTGCACACCAAGCCAAAATGTACCAGGTTTTTGGCTAATAGTGCTTTGGGAACCACTTTGTTGGAGCAACAATACTATTTTATGCCTATAAAACTGTGTTGTCTTTGGTAATTTTCATAGTTTTAACCAAAGCAATGGAAACATTGTGGGATTTTTTTCTGTGTTCACTCAACACTGGTCCATCCTTTGAGTTAGTTGCCTATTTAATGCTTAAATGATTCATTTGTTAGTGTTAAGTGGTTCAACAAACAAGCACACACTGACTGTACTTAAAAAGTGAAGAATTAGCCAATGTCCATGGCAAAAACTTGGAAAAACCTCCAGAAATCCTGGAGAATCTTTGCTCAAGACCACTTTAAAATATAATAAAATGAGGGGTGACTCAATACTTTTGCATAATATTGTATTACTCCATATTTTAGAAGCTACAGATCAAACGGTACCCACAGATGCCCGCCTACATCAGTTGAAACTCTACCTATGGTGCCTCTGCAAGCAGCTGTGCAACCCGCCGCAGACCCTGCTTTTCCTGCTGTTTGTTATTTAGTGAATAACATGTCTCTTGTCATCCATGCCTACTTTGTTAACTGCAGAGTTCTTCAATTTGGTGTTTAAGCTTCGGGCTTTTTACATGTTGCCTGGAAGGCCAGGGAGGTCCCAGAACAGACCAGTTTCACCAAAAATAAATGAAATCAGTTTGAAATCATTTCCTTTTTTGCACCTGAATTAAACACATTTTTGGTTTTGTTAAGAAAAAGTAGTGCAGGTTGTTCTCTAACCAATCTGTGACAGATGTTGTTTGTTAATGCTACCTCTCGCATTTTCTTCTTTTTACATCCCAAAAGCAACCCGGTAGATGGGCTGTGCGTAGGTGGGCCAGGTGTATTTGCGTGCTCAAGTCTACAGATGAGCGCCGGTGACATGATTTGTCATGCAGACAGCCAGCCCGCTGTCGGCTTGATTACCGCTGGCCAGCCAAACGCTTGACCCTCAAGCGGTCGAGGCCCCGGCAGTGGCAGTGGTGGGAGCATTATCCACCTCCACCCCTGCCTGTGTATAATGGCCGCATCGTGTGATCGATGGCCTGTGTACCTGTGGAGCCCGGCAACTACAAAGCCACACACACACACTGATGCACACACTGATGCACACAACTATACAACGAAAGGGCTTTTATGAAGGCCTGGAAACACACAGCGCTCCTCAGGAAACACCTTAGGTCACACCCTGACACACGAATCCATTATACAGGCTTGACTAGATGTATGGTGTATTGTCCAAATACACTGTAGTCACAGTGCTGAATTGCCTGAATGTTTGCCTGTGCAGGCATTCTTCCTCATTAACAACACGACGTACAGATTATGAAAAGATTCCTGATGGTTTCTTGACTCCGAGTCACTGCCTGGTGCACATTTCATAGCTTATATATCAAGCTGCAAACACGCAGTTACTCAAACACCTTGTTTAAACAATTTGTGCATTTTTTAAAGTACTGAAATGTTTAAGCGAGACTTTCATTTAAAAGTTAAATACCTGTTCTTATTAACGGAGGCTTTTACGTCAACTTTTTTTCTGTCTCTATTGTACAAAAGCAGCAACAATGAATGAGTGAAAGCTAGTCAGGCAGGTTGACACATCTAAATACCTTTAGTTCAGCTCTGCACAACTTGCTTTTAACCAGACTATTATCTGTATTCATATTCACATGAAAAGGATTTGAGTGATGTTGCTTTATCTTGGCCAGACATCCATGACAGGAGTCCTAGATCCATATATCCAGTCGGTTGACTGATTACAGGAAAATCATTTACCGTATTTTTCGGAACATAAGGCGCATTAAGCAAAGCAAAACAGTCAGATAAGTGAAACTTTACTCAACTCAATCTTCTTGCTTCCTCCACTTCTGTACCATTGATTCATTAACCCTTTAAAGCCGGTCGGAGCGGGCACGCTCCGTTTTGCATAACTATTTTTAAATCCCGGTAGCTCTGCAACCACGTGAGCTAGCGCAATAATTTTTTTTGCATATGAAACCGGAGGAGTTGTACTTACATCTTATGCCATCAGCTTGTCCTCGGTCACAGTTTCCTTCCACATGTAGCTTTGCAAAAACTGCATAAAAAGCACTTGTAGCAACAAAAACATAATATTCCAGAAACACGCTTTGCCGATCCGATCAGCTGTTTGTAACACTTCCTACATTGGATAAGACGTCAGCACGAACTATCGCATGTCCGCCATTACCTGGCCGAAACCGGAAGTGACGTCATTTTCGCGGAAATTTAGTTTTTTTTACTATCAGGGCCTTATGAGCCTATACTGGTGTTTTTAAAAGTTATGTTTGACTTTATGACTTTCTGTGTCGTTTCTGGGATGCTTAGGACTCATATTGCACTGCTGGAAATAGTTTATTTTGATGCATATGCTGTTATTTTTTTTTGCAAATTTGCATTATAATATTTATTTTTGTTCCTGCAGTGTATAAAAATTGGTGTATTTCAAAAATAAAACTATGAAGACACTCAAAATAAATTTCCTGTGGTGGGAAACTATTTTGTGCAACTTTTTTGTATTTACAGTTTTGAGGGATAAGCCTCTTAAATTTCTCTAACTAGAAATATATGTTAAAAAAACAAAAACGATTTTCAATTTTTTTGTAGTTTATTGCACTTTTTTGCAATTTATGTTATTACTATGCACTTAATGCAGACATATTATTGCAATTTGGGCTATAATGGTTGTATTGATGTATATCAACTTGAAATGCTCCCAAAAATGGCTCCACAGCATGTAAACATATAATATAAGCTCTGGCGGACTTGGTTCTATGGTAGGTCTTAAAGGGTTAATGTTGAATTCTCTCACAGCTGCCCTATTCCCATATTGTTGCAGTATATTAATGACTAACCTCGTATTGTGGATGGATTATCTCAGTTGTTCTCCTGACTCAAGTTTGGCACGTTTACAGCATCCTGCCATGCGATTGCATTTGTCCCTAACCATCAGGAACCCTCACGTTAACTTTTATCAAGTGGAAGAAAGTTAGCGTTCATCCTCCAGCTTCACTGTTTATGCTATGCTAACATAGCTGTGTCGCTAGTAAACACGTAGCACATCATTATATACCAGCTAGCCCAACTTCAGTAACCCTACAAACGTCACTGCTGTTTAGTTTTCTGTCTTCATTTATGTTGGAAGTGATAGCAGAGCTGTACGTTTTAATTTTTCAGAAATCTCTCAGTCAGAACATGCTACATCATGTTTAGGTGGAAGCTAGCGAGCTAACTTCCTGCTAACTTCAGACTCCGTTAAATATAATAAATTCTGTTTTCATGGATGCCTGGATGTTAGACTTAATAGTTACACCTGGTAAAGCAGCAACACTGATTATTTTATTACAGATGAAAGAATTCAGACAGTTTTTAACTCTCAGTGATGCCGCAGTGTTTGTTTGACTTTGGGACATGAAGAGGCGGAGTTTTGGACCCAGATGACTCCGCGAGGCTCCTGACTACGGTAGCTGTAATGCTCCAACAATCCATCGAGCGGTGCGGCTTCATAGCTCACCAAAGTCGTACTAAAACAATTTTTTTTACAGATTTTTGAGCGTCGTGTACCACATAAAATCAGTTAGAGGTCAGTAAGCACAACCAGAAGTCATACACAAGGCGCACTGTTGATTTTTGAGAATATTTAAGGATTTTAAGTGAGCCTTATAGTGTGGAAAATACAGTAGCATTTATTCATAAAGTCTAAAGAAGTCTACTGAAGAGAAGGAATGCTATATATTTTCTTTTTTTGATACATACTGGTTGTGAACACTGTCAAACACATGGTTTAGTTGTTCAGTTAGTCAGAGATCAGTTGACTAAAAGGGAGCATAGCTAATTGTTTCCACTGTCAGTAGCCGTCCTGCTATATGGATGGCAGTACTGTTATGTAAGTATCTGCTCCCACCCGGAAAGAAATATTTCATCACAGGATAAAGACGAATATTCCCGATCACTGTGATTGATTTGCAGTGACCTTTGCCAGCGAAATTCCCTCCACAGCATGATGGAGCCACAGTATGCCCTTTCTGTTAGGGTCAGGCGTTAAGGTTTTTCCTTCGAGTCGCTCGTCTCCCCCTTGCTCGCTTGCTTTCCCCGTTCCGTTCTGCTCCCGTCCATCTCCTGCATAAACAAAATCCCTCCTGCTTGATCTTTTCAAAACTCTCAGTTTGTCCTTTGGAGAGCCAAGGTTACCATGTCCATCGCTCCCTCCCGCTGCAGCAGAGATCTGTCAACAAACTTCTGAACACTTTCTCACTTGGAAAACTTAAAGAGGAGCGGGGCTGTCCCAGGAGGTAATCAAGCTCCTTCTCCTGCAACTGGTATCTTTAAACAGAATAGATAAAGGAGAAGCGGGTCATGCAGGAGAGCTCAGGTACTCTGCTGGAAAAGTTCAGTGTATTGATGTGCTGCAAAGGGCTAGTGCTTCACAGAGAGAGGAGCCCGTCAGACCGCAGGCTTGATACCTGCACCGCTAGCCCAAAGGGAGCTAGGTTAGTGCCCAGAGAAATTGACTTAGTGAAAAAAGATTACTCCCTCTTTCTGTCGTTTCTTTCTCTCCTTCTTACCCACACAAACCTTCTTTCACTCCTCTCAACTTTTGTGGAAAAGAAGAAAAAAACAGTCGGATAAATTACTGTTCTTCACTGGAGACTAATGATCTACTGGTGTCTTTGCGTCCTGGCCCTGAAAGTGGTGAAGAGCTTTGATGATGGAGGATTGCGGCTGACAGATAAAAGCTGGACCCCTCCAAACCTCCTCCCCCCCCACCCACCACCACCACCACCACCACCTCCTTCAGATGCTCCCCATCTCTCCCAGCTACTTAGTTATGAGCTCCAGCGTTATTTCTATAGTCACCCATTGTTATTTTATTTCATCTTTGCCCCGAAAGTTCAAGCTGGAGGCAGAGGAAGAAATCGTGGTTGCCTCTCGCTCTCCATCTCTGCCTTTGTCTCCATTCAGCTCTATTTCTGTCTGGATGCATTCATCGTGTAAAGGAATTTGACGACGTGTCGGTCTCTTAATGCGTTTCTAAAGGACAGGTTTCCTTTAGCTAGTCCTCCTTTTCAGGTAAATGGATAAACATTTGCATTTTTTCTAACACATTTCTTCTATCAAGTGACAGAATTACACAAAGAAAGGTCGCCGTTTTGAACATTACACACCTTAAAAATCTTCAAAGCTCACACTGATCTCTATAGTCTCTGCACTGCCTTCTTTACCTTCCTCTCCTGACTTTAACGAAGCTGTTGCTGCTTTTAAGAAAACGAGCTTTGTGCAAATTCACCTGCATTACTTAGTAAATTTCTGCAGCGAGCCATTAAAAGGTTGAGAGAACTTGAACTCTGAGAAAACGTGACTGTTTCTGAGCCCTTTCCCTTTCCGTCCGCACTCCTCACTTTTTCACCCGAGCGCAATTTGATTGGACTTGATTTGATTTGAGCCCTGCCACTTTCAGTTTGAATAAGGTAACCAAGAGTTATTTGCTAGGAGAGACAAGGGCCTCACCGGATGGAAGGTTTGATGAATTTTCGCACTGCTTAAAAATTCCAGCTTTGCTTTATTCAAATGTAACACATGACTACAAAGACCCAGTGTTTGATGAGGTGTATGAGATGTAAATGTCGGATGGAGCCTCTCCACTTATCTGCCCCACCGAGGAAGGTGCCCAGCATCGTAATCATCTGATCTGAATGGATTCAAAGTGTGCTCCTTGATGTGAATGAGTGCTGCTCCATTGCTTTGACGGGGGGAGCGGTACAGTAACATCCCCTGGGGGCTCCGTGGATCAGATGGAGCAGGCTGGGAGATGTGTGCGGCAGCCTCTCAGGGATCTGTGAAGACTGCAGTTATTTTTCCAGGAATCCATTTTTGTTTGGGGAAAGCCGCTTT
This sequence comes from Neolamprologus brichardi, assembly GCF_056152115.1. Taxonomy (NCBI): domain Eukaryota; kingdom Metazoa; phylum Chordata; class Actinopteri; order Cichliformes; family Cichlidae; genus Neolamprologus; species Neolamprologus brichardi. The sequence continues at coordinate 23,403,342 of NC_142107.1, forward strand.
AAATCTCAGATTCCGCTACATTGGAGTTAAATTTGTATCTGACTATATCAGTGTCTCCTAAAAAATCCACTTCACTTCCTTTTCTGTTTTTTTTCTCCAACCTGTGTTTGTCGTTCAGTCATTTGAAATGACTCCGCTCTTGTATGTATAGTCAGCCACGCTGGAGAAGCTTGCAAGCATAAGATGGAAATGCATGCAAATTTTAGACCTCTTGCTGCAGTGACCAAACCAGAGGCAATATTGGACGCCAAAATATGTCAGTCATAAAGGCGTAAACATTATGAGTTTGGAGGAGTGGCAGTGCAGCAAGCATTTGATTGGTTTTCACTCATTCGCCTTTTTTTTTTTTTTTGTAGTTTTGGTCAATGGTTAGCTGAAAACGAATTGTTTGGGTTAAGCTGGTGAAATCTGCATGAATAGATTTGGAAATTTTTCATATTGACACTTACCTAGTGTCCTTTATGATGAGCATCCATGTGTGATGAGTCGGGAGTCAGAGATGCTTCTCGCCGTTGCCATAAAGGATGCTCAAGGACACCTTGTGCATATATTTAAGACGTCAGCAGCTTGGAGAAAAATCGCCATTTTTGACATCCTAGTAGTGACAAAGGGGCTGCCCGTAACCGTCGAGGAAACTGCATCAGCTCCTTTATTTCAGTACATATGAAATCACCCGCTGTCACTCTACAGTAGCAGGCAGGAACGATATCAGCAGGAATTTATGCAAATCTTGATTAGCTCAATGAAGAATGATAAAATATCAGAGATATGAACTATTAAACAGCAGATGTTTAACAACACAGCAGATGTTTTATATCACCAGCAGCGAGAGGATACATAGGCTTTTCACTGCTGCTGCCGCTGTAGCTAATAAGCGAGCTCGTGGATAAGTGCGTGTCTACCTCTGCGCGTGGCCGAGCCTCCGGACGGCCGTGCCTCTGTCTGGGGGCAAGCTAAGCTTAAACACTTTGTGCATGTGCTGCTGAGAGTCTGTGTGTGCACAGGCCTGTATTTGTCACTGTGTATTTGCGTGTGAGCTCTAGACCAAGCTGCTCACAGCCTGCCTGTCTCTTGTCCCCCCCTAGAGGGTCATTCAGCCCCTCTCTCAGCCTCTAATCCCGTCTGTCCGGGGGAGATAGAGGGGAGCAGACGGCCACATCACACCCGGGGCGCCGCAAACACAATCACCAGCCTTTCACAGACACTTAACGGGGCTTTGCGCTTGTTCAACAAGGCAAAACGCGGCAGGAGGGATCAATTTAATACAAGGCCTGACTCAAATGGAAAGAGGGTAAATAAATAGGCAATGACAGCGAGGACTGTTGCACAATTTGTGTAGTGGCTTTCCACTTTCTCTCAGTCTCTCCTTTGTTGCTCTTCGCTGTAGCACCTATATGATTCCTCTTCCTCCCTCTGTGACATATGGGGCTGAGCTGAGGAAGAGCAGCCCCGGTCCCTCTCTCATCAGGCTGTGTTATTTTAATAAATCACTTCTGCCATTGCTTGGTACATTAATTCCCCAGGCCCAGAGGGCTGTGTTACCACTAGCAGCGATCTGCATGAGGCGCTAAATGATGTGGGGGATCCCCCAGCGAGAGAACAGAGGCTCTCTGAATCTTCCCTCCATCGCAGCATTGTCGGTTTGGCTCTCACCCTGGGCTCGCCCAGTTCTCAGCACAAATCGTATTCAGAAAGGAAGCCGAGGCCTCATCGGGCACGCGTAGCCGAGAGGGAAGTCACCTGACGCCTCAGACACCAGCCCTCGTGTAGCATTGTTGCGCTTCGTCACTTCAGGGCATTGCGGTGCGATGCATCTGCGCTCGCATCCATGAAGCGCTCCTTTCCACAATGTCAGCATCAGGCATTAGTAGAAGTTGCAAGGACAGTCCTCACAGCAGCATTCAGGTTTAACACGATTAAATGCGTGCCTTCACATTAACAGAAAAGGCAAACCCAAGACTGCAGAAGCTCACGTCTCTTTCCTGCGTCTCGAGTTGGTCAGTTCAGACATGGTTGCTGCTGCTAACACGATCATGAAGAGGCAAAGGCTGGTGTAAGACAGTCTGAGAGTCTCACTCTGTCATGGGCGAAAAAATTAAAATTGTGTGCGTATGTATTAAACCGACGCTCTTTCTGCACACACGAAATTAGAACGGGGTGCAGAGTTTTTCCTCAATAACATCTATTAGAAATTAATATTGCTCCAAGCAGCAATGAGCACACAGCGGTAACTTTATTATCCGTCTCAGGATCGGTCGGCGCGGTGCACGATCGAGAGGGCTTTGATCGAGTTCGGGTAGCACAGGACGCGAGTGCCACGGCTCATTCTGTCAGCGTCGGGCGTATCTCTGAATAGAGCCAGGAAAAAAAAGCAATAGCAAAGTGACCACGTCTGGAAAAATAGATTAAAAAATACAGATGAATCCAATGTTTTGTAGCCCATGTCAGAGAAACGCTCGAGTCTCACTGCAGTGTAATCTACACCTTCTCTTACAGTCCTCTTCAGTTTGCAGATACGCTCTCTCCAAATGAAATTCCATCACATTTTCTTGCAGCGAGATGATCATAGCTCTCAGAATGAGCCCCGTGTCTGCAGGTGGTGGCATACATAAACACTACGTAGACGTAGCTGTTTTACATGACCGCTTGATTGAATTCAGCACGGTGCGACTGCACAGACGCAGGTGGTACGAGTAGGACACCAAAGTGGTAACACTCGCACCGGTAGTGTTGGTGGGAGCGAATGTATTTCCCCACCGGGGTTACCAGACGCCACCGTTTCCCTTCCAACACCTCAGCGCTCGGTTCGCCGGCTCTCCGCTTCTTTCTTTCTCTATACATTATAACTCCTTAGACAGAGGTGAGGTTGCTATTGGTATGCACAGACAACACCGGCAGATTCACCACCCAGAATACCACTGGGAGATTATACCCTTCCTGCTCCACGCAGCAGGGATTCGGCTACCGTAAATAGAGCGCTTGGGAGTGTGCTGTGTGCCCAGAATGACAGAGCACTGCAGTGGCTGAATACTCCAGCCAGACGGCGAGCACAAACTCAAGGACTGCCGCAAATACAGTAATCTCTCATGCTTTTGGTTGTGGTTTTTACCTTTTTCTACAGGGACTCAGAAATCGTCGCGCTGGAGATCCATCTGGCTGATTGTCAGTGTGCACTGGGCAGCCGTTGGGGCATGCAGGACATGAGCTACAGACAAAATCTGTTGGACTTTAGAAAAGAAAGCAGGAGGCCAGAGTGGAAAAATAATAAAAAAGCTGCTCACAGGAACCGTGCATCAGTCAAGACAAGAATTCGGGCCTACTTACAGTTTTCAAAGGAGAAAATTGGGCCATTTATTTGCTTTTTGCTCAAAGATTAAATGAGTTTATTAATAAATAATTCATTGTATGCTTGTATCAAATCTTCCGAGGGACGTAAGTCGTAGCAGCGCGTTAGCATGCCGATTGTATCATGAATAAAAAGCAGGAGTTCGTCTAAAGGCTTATGCAGAATCAGACAAAACCTGAATGACAGTGAGAGAGGTAATTTGAACGAGTGTAATGACTCGCTGTTGCTATGGTGTGCAATGACACACAGTGGAAACACAGACGCAGCACAGTGAAATCCAAGAGGAGAAGCGCTTCGGCACGTTTTAGCAACAAGCTACCGATTACGTTACGACGGGATAATTAACGCAAGTGTGCGCCAAACTTTTTTGTTTTTTAAGGCGACGTTAATACAAGTTTAATTAAAACATTTCATGGTCATTTTCAGTTTTCATCATCGAGTATTAGCAGCTTCTCTTTTTCTCCTCCACATCCCGATTTCCATTTGTCTTACGTTTGACCCATTAAAACTGCATCTGTGCATTTGACTTAATATGGGCACGGAGGGCTGTCTTAATTAATAAGCAGGCATCCACCAAACTAATCTGCCTGTGTTGTGAAGTCTGTCCTTTCCATTAAGTGGGACTCACATTATCTCCTAATCAAATTAGTCACTTAATTGTGGCCCTCCCTTGATGGATCCCATGAAAAAAGGAGTGCCGTGTTTGCTGCAGGGGGATGTGTGAAGATGGAACACGGCTGTTTCATTACGATATGAATTTTTTAATAACCAAAGCGTTCACTGTCATCTTCTTGCTTTGAACCTTGGCAAAGGGTGAAGTTGAATTTGACATTTTATCCACTCACACAGTTGAGTGTCTGGCTGCTGTGTTGGGGCTAAGTACCATAGCCCAGGGCCACTACCCAATTGCCCAACAGGGGATTGACCCCTGTCATCCACTGATCACTAGTCTGCTTTCTTAATCACTCCCCCGCATTGTCTACTGCACTACTTGATCTCAGTCGATGCATTAACTCCTTCATCCCTCTTAGAGCTGCTATTCCCCAAGTCATGATTAAGGAGTGAAATCTGATGTTACCAAAGATTTCGCTCCATCCGTCCATCCTTGGACAGATTGGCTCCTGAGGGGAGGGTCTCTAGTTTTAAGGAGCCAAGTCCGCCCCTGCGGCGTTACAGCGCGGGCGCGGTGGCCGGGGGAAACCCCGGGTCCTGATGAATGGAGGTATGTGTGGTCGTTTGTCCCGCTGATTGAGTTTTATCCCCTGCCCTTTCACAGCAGCCAGACAATAAAGAGAGCCACATCCAAGCGTGACAGGTTAACCTAACAGTAATAGAATACTCTTAATAGTCTGGCCTCAGCCAAAGTCCACGGCGGAGACGTCCAAATAGCCAAGCTTCCTTTGTGGCGGGAGTGGAGGTGCGAGGGGGGGGGGACCGGCTCTCGCTGTTGTTGTGTGATGGAAGCAAGGACAAAGAGGGCAGCTTGATGGCTTAATGTGCGGTTTGATCGCTTCGTTGGGTGAAATTGAAGTTAGTGAGAGCGACCAAACACAAGGGAGGGGGTGTTATTTTCAAAATGGAAATTAGTCGTATACGAGCGTGACATCGACGCGCCGTATCGCTTAAATATTTTATGGGAATCCTCGAGCCTTTGCATTGGTGCAGATGCCGCGACACGGCGGCGGCGGCGTCTGCACAGAAAAGCACAATCAAAGTGAGCAAACTGTCAAAGGAGATTTGGATGATGTTGTCATGACGTTGACATGAACGTGTCTGTTTTCTGGCAGATAATCTTCACAAAGAGAATCCTCCGGGCTACACGCACCCGCGCAGGCAGAGCCTCTGACTGTTTGTTTCTGTTGCACCTCCGCTCGCAGTTTGTCATGTCTGACTCGGGCTTTAATTAGGCCTGCGAATTGAAGCGGCGGCAGCAGCAGGGCTGGGAGCCCTCTGTCCACAGCTCAGCCGTCCTCCACGGTGTCTCCTCGGAGGACCTCTCTGCTCTGTGTGGTTAAGATAATAGAGGCTCGCTCGGAAGATGTTAATTGAGGGGAGATAAAGTGCAGTAGTGGCTGCGGGGATGCACGGAGCGGGGGTGGAGGGGAAGGAGGGAGAGCTACCTGATTAGAGGCTGAGGTGTTTGACTTACAGCTCTTCTTTTGATGATGATATATGTAGCGCGAGATTTTTCAAGGAGAAAGACAGAAACGCACGAGGAGGAGCCTGAGAGATAGTTATTAAAGTTTTCCCCGGGGCGTTTCTGTTCTTTGCTGTGCCATTACTAAGTTACGCTCTCGGGTTTGAGTCCAGTTTCGAGGAGATTTTTGGGGGCTCAGACGGATCTGGCAGCCGTGCAGACGGGCAGGGAGAGAATCAACTCTACCTGGGCCTCGGATGTTGAAGCAGAGATGGAGGTGATCTGACCGAAACAGCTGAAGTGACAGAAGCTACATTAATAGTGGCATATGTCTGGAGCAGAGAGAAACTAAAAGGGAGAGAAAACAGACTCTCCACCCGCCCGGGAGAGGATGAAGGGAACGAGAAAGAGGAGGGGAGGACGAAAAAAGCAGAAAACAGTGCCAGCAGCCTCTATAATTGCCTCGATGCCGCTGGGATTGCTTTCATTCAATTGAAGCATTCTCTTTCTCTGTACATCGGAGGTGGAGATGGAGGAGGAGATGGAGGGGAGGAGGGGTCGGGCCGGGTGGCGTGGGCGGGCGGGAGATCCGACGGTGCCCTCCCTCTCCCAGCAACATACAGTGATGAGGGCGATAGCTCCCCTGTAGCGGCCGAATCTCTGGCATCAGTGTGAGCAACAGAGAGAGCGAGCGAGCGAGATTTAGTGTTTGTGTGAGAGAGAGAGAGAGCAGAGTACTGTGGAAGAGTGAGGCAGCGATAAGGAGGTAGGTGGACCACAGATCAGACCTGTCAGATGTGATTGCGCGGCCAAGTGCAACCCCGCATGTGAGCGTGTGTGTGTGTGTTTTTATATTTCCCAAAGACAACCAGCTTCCCCGCCCCCTTTCATCACAACACACACAAACACAGCATCGCTGCCCAAACACACGCACATTGCTCGAGGAATCCTTTTATTTCTTTATTTGGGCTCCTGTTGGTGCGTGCCTTAGATGCTCAGCTCCCTCCTCCTCTCTCTTCTTCTTCTCCTCCTCCTCCTTGTCCTGTTCTTCTCTCCTCCTCCTCCTCCTCTCCCCTCTCGCTTTGCCGCTCTCTCACAGCGTCGGTTTTCTTTTTTTTTCTCCTCTTCAATCTTGTGCAGGTTGTATCTGACGGAGGGACCGGTGCCGCGCTCCCATCCCCGCGCTCCTTCAGCAACAACACTGTGAGTATTCTCATGCTAATTTGGCTTCTCCAGCCTTCCCAACATCGGTTTTGTCTATTTCGCTTTCTTTTTATTCTTTGCCTCTTTTATGTTTTCATCCGTCGCGCCAAACACAGCGGCGGCAGCAGCGGGAGAAGCAGCGCGGGAAGGGAGAAAAAGAGGAATGAGAGAGGACATGCACAGAAATACAGAGAGAGGAGAGGAGAGGGGAAGGCAGAGAGGGAGGGGGGGGGAAAGGGATTTCTGCCGCCGCCGCTGCGAGCAAGCCGCTCTGCTTTCGGAGGTGTTTCTCCTGGAGGATGGTGGAATTGCCGAAGGGATGTAGGGGGCGGGTCTTGGTTTTGTGAGTAGATAGTTGTGCGAGAATGATAGGGGATGTTGTTGACAAGCATAGAGTGGCTCATCAGACAGCCGGGCAGCTGGAACCAAGGTTTTCTCTGTTGACTAAACTTCTGATTCATCCGTCACTTTCCATATTTACACGCGCACGCAGATAGATGCTTCTCCTCTTTCTTCTTTCTTTTTTTAACCGACGTCGCTCTCGTGGAGCGAGGACTTTTGCGCCGCCGTCGTTTTTTCTGGTGATGCCGTGCAGATGGGGGATGAATTGTAGATGGATGTTGCTCCTGGTCCAAGATGTGCTAAGCATATGCGTGTGCCATTCATAGCCTCAAACGCACTTTAATGACTACAGTAGCAGATGCACGAGTAGGATTTTCTTTTTAATTCAGCGTTTGTGCCCACGTACCATTAGTTGTGACGGGGTTTCAGGTTTTTAAAGAGGAAAACGCGTTACTACAGAGCTGTGCATGCTTAGAGTGCAGTGATTGTGCCTACTGTACACAATAAAGGGTAGTCAGTGTGTGTGTGGGTGCAGGGAGGGGGGGTCAGGAAGTCAGCGTCCATCCGTACATGCTGCTCTTTGATCAGAGGGCCACGTTTAGTCTGCCCACGACATGTGTCTGAGCCATATGAAGAGTGGGTGGGTGTGTGTGTGTGTGTGTGACGGAGCCAAGACGGGCCCTGTGCCCTCACTGCAACACCATAGCTAATGGGCACACGGGTCAGCAGGGTTGGACGCTCCTCCGCTTGTGCAGATATGTCAGCAATACTAAAAAGCCTGCGAGGCCTTCACGGCAACTCACGAAAACACCGATCTTTGCGAGGCAAAAAAAAATGCCCATATTGGGCCAACAAAACGCTCACAACACACTTTGGCAGATTCATTTGGCAGAGTGAAAGGGATTGATCTGAGCGTGGCAATTAGGCAAATTTCAGAACTAAGCATCTGGCGAGGCGAGAACGCTTTGCCTGGCAGAGGATTACCATTTTAGTTCCATTTTCAGACAACGCAGCCCAGAATGTGTTATTTCACAGCACTCCAGCAGCACAGCGGCTCGGGCGAAACCCGGCGAGCACATGAAGGATCTCTGTGCAACGTTTCTGCTGTGTATGTTGATTCCCACAACCTGCAAAGTCGAAGCAGCGCGCTGATTAATCGCGATTAGGTTTAATATGCGTATTCGAAAGCAGTGGCGGCCCGGCCTCCCTTTCCTCTGCCTTTATGAAAATGAATCGTCGGAGTAAAATGCCTGGGATGATAGCAGCCTGCCGATGAGCTTGCTTTCTAAAGTAGGCTGATATAAATGAGAACCATTCCCCCAATTACGGAAGATTAGGTTACCCTCCACCAATCTGAATCCTTAAATCCCTTCTGTTTTTACAGCTCTGTCTGGCGAATGTAATTCAGCCTCGAGACCTGGGCAGAATAGCAATAAAAGAAGGTAGAAACTTTAGCAGTGAAACCCAGGCAGTAAAAATATCCATTGGGAGAGAGCTAAAGCACATGATAATTGACACTGCGCTGTGTTGCAGTTGGCTGTAATTAACTGTGTAACAGAGGTTGTCAGTCGGAAAGAGAGAAAGCCCCGACTATCTTAGTGCATTTAACACACTTGAAAGTGCAACGTTTATCGTGTCTTTGCAGCTTTCACCGAGGGTGCGTTTCAGGTTAGCGGGGGCCTCTCGCCTGTATTTATCCAGATCTTTTACTACAGGCCCAGTCAGACATTACGCGCCGCTTCCTTTATCCTTTGTTCGACAGTTTCAGTGCATGAAAAATCAAAAGGAGCCATTGTTTCTGGGGCGAGCGCAAAAAAGCTTATCATCTATTTTTAGTGCGCTTTTCCTCATTGTTGCCTGGGCCACGATTCGTGCTTACGTCTAGCAGGAGTGTGCCATAAACTATGTTGTGCTTCGCAGCCAGGCGCTGGCTGCGGTGACAACTCTCACCCACACGCTAGTGATCTATGAGCCATATAGCACCGACCCCCTGCCGCCTCGCCAGCCGCTTTCGAACGCGCGCGACCGCAGCAGTGTCGTTCTGCCCGCGTGATAGCACCCATATGCGCGCGGAGCACCTGTATTAACGTGACGCGCTAAGCCTTTATTTCTCATCACTTATCACAAGCCGCTACACGCTGTACCGAAAAGGAGGGGAAAAAGCTCATAAAGATAAAAATCACATTTCACTAGAGGGTGCTTGTGTGACAGTGATATATGCTGTGAGCATCCTGCCACCTCATTGAGATGGGAGTGAGTTCTGGGTGGGTAAATCAATTTGTGCAAAGGCTGTTGGCGCTAGTATTGGTTTCGTGATATGATCTTTGCTGTCCGTTTTTAGAGGTCAGCGAGAGCGCCACGACAAGGGCGAAAGAACCTGACCGCGTTCTCTTGTTCCTGGGCTGCTAAATGATCTACACCAAGAGGATTGTGGGTAATCAAAAAAGTATACACATGTTTTTCCAGGTGTAGGCGCTATGGATTCTCTATTAAGAATGCACGCTCATCCATTATCGCGCGTGTCTTGATAGAGTATCCACAGCCAGAGGCGAGCTCTGTCTGCGCATTAATCGGCGTAATTACTCAGCGAAGGTGACGGTGATTATGGAGGTGCGTCTGAGTGCAGATACCAGTGGGAAACTGGGGAGGGGGGGGGACCTGGTGGTAGACCTGTCAATAGGTGAGCGCAACTCTCATCTCTGGGATCTCTGGTCGGGAAGAAACGACAGGGAGCCATTCCCTGGTGTCCGCCTCGTGGCGTATCACGTAAAAGACTTTATCTTATACCGCCGAGAACTACTTTGAGCTTTCGCCGTCAGTTCAGAACATCCCTCCTTCTCCCTCTTGAAATAATTTTTAACTCTACTCCAAAGTCAAGTACCCAGCGGACCAAAACAAGTCAAAATGCATGTTTGAAAAAGAAAAAATAAGAACCAGAAATAAAATAATGCTAAAAACTATGATTCATACTGACTCAATCTAGTAATATTTGGAGTATGTGTGAGAGTAAAACAAGCTCTTTGAGCTTTGGCTGGGAACAGCATTTCCACTTTAAGAGTTTTAATCCTTTTGTTAGTAAGATACTGATCTCGTGACTGAATGGAGAGCTCAGTTAATGCTTCAGCCACATGAGAGTAAAAATAGGACGGCGACCTTCTTGTGACCAGGAAAAAAAATGGTTGCACAATGATTGCACGTGATGGTTTAGCAACAGCCTCAACCTTGGCAACGGTTATCGATCGACTCCAAACGACTCTGAGTCTGATTGGTGAAGGTTTACAAACCATTAGCATCTCATTTATAAATGCACGGTTTGCGACACATGCAACAGGGGACTCGACTCAACTGGTTATGTTCCTATATGAAAGCATGCAGAAACGACCATTTGTCACAATTTGTGAAGGAAATTCGCTTTCCCATCTCTAAAATTACATGTGCAGATTTGCAATTTTCGCCGACTTATAATTTACTTGTCATATTATCATTGATTGCATGCAATTGCCAACTTGAGTCCATCCAGTCACAAACTAAAAGCAGACTGATAACAGCGTGAGTCTGTCTTATTGAGCTTTTATTGATATCTTAATGAACCAAAGGCTACGTTCACACTGCAGGCGAAAGCGCATCAAATACGATTTTTTTGACCCTATGCGACCCATATCCCATCATGGTGTGACAGTGTGAACGGCACAAATCCGATATTTTCAAATCCGATCTGGGTCACTTTCGTATGTGGTACTGAATCCGATACATGTCTGATGTTTCAGAAAGCGACTGCTGTTTGATGGTCAAGTCGCATTAAATCCGTCTTTTACGTCACTGACACAAGACAGATGCCAATTATCAGCGCCGGAGAAGACATCGCGAACGCTTCCTGGTCATCCAGTGAAACTGTTGGGAAGACAACGTTGGAGAAACGTGAACATTTTATTTGTACTGTATAATCTGCGGATTCTGACAGAAATCTACAGCTATCCTTTGAAGCACCGCTCCTCTAAAACAGCAATAAGGATCATTATTAAGTTATTTACATTATTATGTAAATAACAAAATAAAGCAAAATTTGGGAAACGTGAAGTCCGAAACAAGTCTTTATGTTAACGGCCATCAGTCAAACAATACTGTTGCTCTGGGTCTAAACAGAGCGCGTTGTGTGTGACGTCTTCTTTTGCGCATGCGGCCGCTTTGAGCGTTCACACTAGAGCGCGTTTGCTGTCGCATTTTATTTGTAGTGTGAACGAGCAGACAAAAAAAATCGGATTTGATCAAAATTGAATTGAGCATTAAGACCTGCAGTGTGAACGTAGCCAAAGTCGCACTGAAAACATCGACTGACGAGTGCTCGCAGAACTGCTCGCAACTAGTTCAGTGTCCGTGAAATGTCTGGTTCATTGCCGTCACAGTACTTTTGGTCATCCTGCAGTCTGTTGTTTTCCTGGTGGGACTTTAGCATTTGGTGGGACTCGACAAAATTACAATCACAACGTTTCAATGTGCAGGACCCCATGGTTGTGTCCTGCACATCTTTAAAGAGAAATGCATGTCAATTATCAAATTTAAGGTCATTAAACGTTTTATTTTCACCCTTGAAGTCTTCTATTTTGAGATTATCACGTTCTATATTTGCAGCTATCTCATATTGATGCCTTTTTTAAAATTATGTGCTTAAAAGCTTCATCTCACATTCACTGAAGGTTTTACACACACCATGAAAAGAAGAAAAATAAGCTTTCAAATACAAGTTTGGAGATATTTGGCTCCGAGATGAAAAATACCAAGAATATCCTGAAAGTCGAAGGAGCAATTTTGATGCAAAAAAAAAAGTTTGAAACTTGGAACAATGAGTTCCTGAACAATCAAGTCCCATATGAAACCAGAAGAGCACACTATGCTTGTATTAAAAAAAGATAAGGCACCAATGGATTCTTTCATGCCTGCTGCTAGTACACCGTCATCTCCTGCTGGTACGCTGACTGGTAAAATTGGACGTATTGATGAGTTCTGTTAAACTGAATCTCTCAGTAATTCTTTTCAGCGACTGCTAAACTGCTTCGTGGGTTGTTTTTGTTTTTTTTTGCACACAATCTGTATTTTTAAGATGTTTTCTGACTCTGAACTTTTAGATACATTCAAAAAGATAAAGCATTTGTTGATTTGGTAATGTTGCTGTGTGGAAATGCTTTGCACTTCTCTTTGTTTAGGCTTTTAAAAGGTTTTAAATTTGACTTTAAAAAAGAAAGTGTGCGGCAATCTCATTCCAACAACAATACTGGAGCTTATTAGATCGTCTGTGGTTTGAATATTGAATTATAGCTGAGCCTCAAGAGCAAGGATGTTACCACTTTGGTCACCAGCTGTCATATGATAGTGGAAAACAAAAAGGAGGGAGTGCATGGAGTGATATTATTCCCTGTTCAAGTGTACGCAAGTAAGAAAAAGGTTTCAAGTTACATCATCTAATTCACCGTTCGTGAAGACGTCACTGTACCGGCCGCACTCTTTGAGTGACTTGTGATCTCTGGGAACTGCAGTGCAAAATCACCACAGCAACTACTGCTTAGCAACAAAGATGTTGCCATCATAAAAAGATGGGGGAAAAAAACAAAACAAAGAAAAACAACAACAACAAAAAAAGATTAGCTCTCGGAGTTGTGACTTGATTTAGTGTGTTAGAATCTAATTAGTTTTATAGCACCGAGCGGTGCGACGGTGGCCGTACAGATGTTCGGCGCGAGAGATGCTCGTAAAGAAAAGGAGACGGCTGGTCAAATCAAAGCCGTCGAGTCAGGGAAATAAAAGCGGAGGAGGGAGAAGCGAACGCGCTCCAGCTCTGAGGGCTCTGTATTGTCTGTACAAGGGCAACACAGTTACTCTTTGCGGTACATTTCAGGAATGTGTCTTATAACATTGTCAGCGTGCTGGCTAATAGGAAAAGCATTGTTGGCCATAATAAGTGAATGAGTTTAATAGGTGAATGTCTTCCACTTCCCTTCTTATCTCGGTGACTTTCACTTTCTCGTACCGCCCGCAGCAAGTAATCATGGGAAATATATGAGTCAGAGACGCCGTTTTTAATTAGGGACAGTTTTTAGCATTATGGAAAGAAAAAAGGCTTTTGACTTTTGGATGTCTTGAAAGAATTTTTCCGTGCGCGCACACACGCATGTGGAGCCATTTTCTTTGAGTTTGGCTTTCTCATTAATCACAGCAGAACCACGGCTGATACTAGCGTACGGGAGAGGGAACCAAGCTGGAACGACAGAGTCGAATATTTGAACATCTCAGTGCTGATGTGTGCAAAGCAGAGCGTGTGTCTGCAGGGGAGGCTTTGAAATTTCATCCACTCCATCCCTTTTAACTCGGCGGAGGGGATGTGTGTGTCTCGCTCCAGTTGGCCAATGGCACGTTAGGAAGCTCCTGAAAATCCCCGCCGCTCGCATCCCCCCCCCATCCGCCAACCATTCACACACGCGCACACACACGCACACTCCTCTCTATCTCCCTCCCCTCCCCTCGCCTTCCACTCCACAGACCTGCACTGTGTCAGATAGTTTAATGTGAAATTGCTTTTCTTTCAAATTTCCCCCTGGAAACGCAGGTCGTCGCAAAATGTTACATCTCATAATGGCGTGTTATTGTTGTTCTTTCATACGAGTTCTTGGCTTCCGAGCGTAGGATTTTCAGCACGGAGCTGAGGTCACACTCGGCTATTTTTCCCTCCGCTTCTGCAGCCTCTCCTCTCCTTCCTCCCATCTCCGATTCTGCGGCGAACTCTTCCTCTGCTGCGCCCATGGTAACCCCGCTGAAAAATTTATCACCACCTCACTCTATGATTACGCTATGCATTAGCAGGGCTTAAATTTAATTTGTCGGCGGGCCCTCGCGGCAGTGCTACGGGCCCGGCCTATCAGAGACACTTTGTAAAGGGCCTGGAAGAGCCTCCCGGGGTGATCCTATCAGTCAGACACACTGTCAGCAGACACACTCAGTTAGTCAGCATTGAGTCAGAAATGTGGCCCAGCCAAGCCACACGCCACCGTTGGCTGCTCCGCTGGGCCGCTGCTGTGGGCATCAAGCTCCCCCGCCTGCCAATCAAAGCTCCAGCAAGGACGCTGACCTTTGTTCCCCTGCTCAAATGAATGCTCTTCAACAGGTGATCCGGCCGACTCCCTTGCCTCGGCGCGCTCAAGTTTAAATATAGCAGACTTTTCTTATCCGCCTTTCGCATTAGCCTGTTACAGCAGCACCGTGTGTTTGTGTCAGTAACCCTGTAGGATGGCGGCACATTGCTTCTATATTTTTAGACTTTATTCAGTACGTGTGTCAAACCTCCGACAATCGCCTCAATAATAATCACCTGTCCTAAAGTGGCTATTACTGTCTCCCACTCCTGTGATTTACATTAATACCCAGTGGTTAATGTCATGTTACTTTATTGGGAGTATGTGGAACATTAAATTCAAGGTGCTGCCTTTGCAGCTATACGCTGTGCGATTACGCTCCCTTATTTTTACTCTTACATTTTCATCCTCGCAGATGACTATCAAAATAGCTTGATCTGAGGCCACCACAGGCTGCTTTTATCGCCACTCGCCGAACGAGAAGGTCAATTTTCAAGGCATTTGGCGGGGGGAAATGTTTAAACCGTCTAGTTACTAAGAGAACCACGAGGGCCTCGTTCTTCCCGCGGCTCTAATTGGGATCCATTTTCATTTTCATATGGTTTTAAATGTCAAGAACAGAGCACGCGCAAAGTGTTTTGAAATTGCTCAGGAAGGCCTTGGTCCCTGGGTCACGCAGGTTGAAAGCATATTGGTTTATTATGAAAAGAAGACGTGGTGTAAAAAGGCACTCTGCAGCTGAGTTTTACCACTGAAAAATGAAGAAAAAAAAGATGATGTTCTGCTTCTGACCTCATCCTTGGTCTGCTGGGAACATAATGTCAAAAGTTGCCAGCCCCTTCTTCATTTGACAGAAACAAATCCTCTGAAAGGACTCCCCCTCCCAGCGTGGAGGCTGTACACTCTCTTCACGCCTGGGTTTCCTCTCACAGTCAGAGGATATACAAGGCAGGTTGACTGGAGACTCCTAGTTCCTGAATTTTATGAATGGAAATGTGCAATTTTCAATCTGTTTTCTACTTCTACTGCCACGAAGCGGGAATGCTAAAGATTCTTGATGTGACAACATATGAAAATAACTAAATTTGGTCTGATATCACTGGTGT
The DNA here is from genome assembly GCF_056152115.1 of Neolamprologus brichardi. Taxonomy (NCBI): domain Eukaryota; kingdom Metazoa; phylum Chordata; class Actinopteri; order Cichliformes; family Cichlidae; genus Neolamprologus; species Neolamprologus brichardi. The sequence goes on from NC_142107.1 coordinate 23,418,597, forward strand.
TTCTCACTTTTGTTTAAAGAAAGCTCACGCTCATCTCTCTTAAATCCACCCCCTCCTCCAGAAAGTATTGTGGAGTGCATGCATTACATAAAGCCAAATATGCTTTCATATCACCAGGAATTATACCATTAGCAACAGGGATCATTAATGGATGTTCTAGCACCATTTAGTCAGCATCCTGAAGACTAAGAATAGCTATCCTGTCACATGTAGGGTACCAGTTGAAGCTCACATGGTGTCATTATGCTATAGTGAACTAAACTGTTGTTGAGTTAACATTTACTTCTTAAGATAAACCCCTGTGAAGTTCTTAATACTACCAGTTCTCTCGCTGTGTGCCTGAGATGACCATATTACACTCTCAGTGATATCAGACGGAGCACGAGTAGAAAGCATGTTTGAAACAGAGGATTTAGAGCAGTAGAAGCCTTCAGCGCACAGGGACTACTCGCTAACATCCTGAACTCCTGTCTAAAATTTTGGTGATGGCTAACATCAGCATCCATACTATATATATATACTATATATATATAAGTATAGCCGCCACGTGCTTGTATGCACGTCTGTCGGGGCGGATGGTGTCCTGGGGGATCTCCTCCCGGATCTGGACCAGGGCATCGCTGAGCTCCTGGACAGGCTGAGGTGCAACCTGGTGGTGTCGGATGAACTAAAACATCATGTCCCAGAGGAGCTCTGCTAGATTTAGGTCAGGAGAGCGTGCGGGCCAGCCAGCAGTATCAGTCCTAAAATAATGCAAGCATCCAAAATTAAACTAGGATGTTTGGAAATGACGTTTTCATAGGGGAGCTAATTATATATATGTGTGTGTGTGTGTTTATATCTTTGTTGGGACCAAAAATTGGAAGTTTACTATATTTGTGGGGACCAAAATCCTGGTCCCCACAAGTTTGAAGGCATTTTTGAGACTCAAAGTGTGGTTTTAGTGACAGGGTTACACTTGGGTTGTGGTTCGGTTTAGGATGAGGGTTAGGCATTCGTTTTTGATGGTTAGGGTTAAGGGGCTAGAGAAAGCATTGTGTCGATTAGATGTCCCCACAAGATATGAATACCTGACGTGTGTGTGTGTGTGTGTGTGTGTGCAACTTAAAACAATAAAATAAAAAGTAAAATATGTCCACTGAAATAAATGTGTGTATGTGTTGTAAAAATCAGTTAGTCAAAGGAAATATGATCACTATAGCCAAGATCAAAAGAAGACATAGAAACAAAGTATCAGTTGCACAATAAACACAAACTGTGTGAAAGCAGAGGAGAGGAAGCAAACCCACTGACTGTTGCATTTCCAGAGAAAATGATCTTAACGCAGTGCTAAATCGTACTTTTGTGCATTATACTCTGAAGGAGCCCTTAGCCTAGAAAACTGTTCTGCACCTAAAGCATGCAGGCTGCATGCGATCTTGAATCGCTGTTAGGTCAATAATTAAATTCCCCGGAGGCCTGATTTTGTATCTGGGGTTCAAATGCAATTTTTCTCCCCCTAACAGTGTATAATCCCTCGTCCGGGCAGGCCTGTATTTCTACCTTAAACATCCCTTTCATTCCTTCATTTAATAAATGACACCCAGAGGACGAAACGGGGACAAGTCCCCGCTGACACCTGTGAAATATAGACTGATAATGCTCCTGCCACTCGCTTAATGCCGCTCCCTTCCACCTCCTTTTGTCTGACAGGCCAGCCCAGATGCATGTATCATAATGAGCGGATCTCGCCGCCGTCAATTAGGTGCATCTTAAGCACGTGACTGAAGAGATGAGGGATCTCTGCTTGCTATTGGGAATGAGCGTCATTTCTCCTCCGAGTGCACGTAGCATCACAAGCAGAGCGTCTATTGCTTTGTCTTTTTGGCGAATATGCGGTGATGGTCCCAGGGGCGGTGTGACGGAGAGGAGCGCGGTGTACCGGCGTCCGCGTGCAACCCCTCCCCCTCCTTTTTTTTCTTTTTTTTACAGAGAAAGAACTCACTCATTGTTTGATTTAATTACTTGCTTTAGACTTCAGCAATTATAGCTGAGCAGCACATATGTTAATTATATCTGACCTCACATTTTTGCTGCTCTGTTAATTGTTCGCTTAGATGACATTCTGAGATGACTGTCATTGCTGCTGCATATCGGGCAATTTAAAGGGAAAAAAGACCTTGGATGGCTTTGTGACAGATTTTGGTCAGTGGGAAAGTTTATACTGCAACACTCATTCAAAGTGGAGCTGGGGGGGGGCGTCATGACTTGTCTGTACATCCATCAAACAGAGATTACGTACACATCCTCCCTGTATCTACGAGCCTAAAGATGCCGGGCCCCTTCCTTTTTTTAATGCAGAACTCACTTCCTGTTGTTTACGAGATGATGCATTTTGTTTTTCTCTTGCCATTATTACCCAGGAAACATCTAAACCCACTAATGTCCCAGTTCAGAGCTCATTTTGTCTCTTCTAATGCACATTCCCTTCCGGATGTCCTAGGCTGCAGAAATCCATTAAAAATAGCTCGCAAAGACAAACTGCAACCTGAACTAATACATCATGTTAAACGACACATGTACTGCAATTTTTTGCGAGCGCTGTTTCGCCACGCGGCTTATTATCACGTCTAATGAGGACGGTTTTCACTTTTGCCGTTACTGCACGCTGTGGTGTAATTCCCCTGCCAGTGAGGAGGCAGAACAGAAGTTAAGGTAGCGTGGAAGGCAGATACACGTAGCCAGCTCTTCAGGCTCATTTCGTCTGGCAATATCGCTGCGGCGGCGTGACCGCGGCCTTACGAAGCAGTGGCAGGAGAAATGAAAAATGCACGTGCTGTTCGCCGTGATTGTATTTGTTAATGTAGCCGTATTGTCTCTGCGAGCTGTTTCTAATGGACTGTGCTTTTGTTTGTCACCTTAAGTGAGCGGCGATGCCTCTTGCTTCACTTCACCACGCTGGAGTTGGTTTAGGGAAAACAGGTGTTTTATTTAGGGAGGAAATGACACGTTACACTTGCTGTATTTCAGTCACATTTAGTCCAAGGTAGGTTGGCGAATGATGGGTTTAAAAAAAATGCACTTAAACTTGAATGTGGTGTTCACGCAGAGTCTGTCACAACCTATCCAAAGCTTCCTGGCATTACACGTTGACTCCGGATGCTAAAGAAAATGTTATGAGAGACACAAATTATGATAGACAATTTTAAAGAAAACCTGCCATTTGTGTTTTCTCAACGCCTCCCCGCCACGAAACGCGCTCAAATTGCTTTACTTGCTTTAATATACAGCTACGATTCAACCGCGTGCTCGCCGAGCAGCTCTGCTACGCGGGAAAGTCAGATCCGGCGGCCTGGCTTGTATAAAACGCACTAAAACCGTGTAAATATTGTCGTGTATTGTATATACTCAAGCAGGCTCATGTTATAATTATAATTGTCATTCCAATTCAGGCGTTTGACAGTCAACCAATAGCATCACGTGTTGGCGAGTTCCAGCGCGCGTCTGCTCGTCCTCTTCGTCGATTCTGTTTGCATTCGGCAGATGCTGTTTTCCTTTCCACGCTCGTATCTCCTGAGATATTAAATCATTTAGAGTTTTTCTTGACTGGTGCACATGTAACGTGGGCACAGATGATTTGTCCTCTTTGTGTTGGAAAAGTCACACAAGTGCTGGTTTCCCGGCTTCTTTTATAGCTGACTTTCCTTTATAGCTCGCTCGCACTCAACCTAATATGAGTCACCGCTGCGAGCAGCGTTTGTAGTTTTGATTTACTCCAAAGACCATTTTTTTTCTAATAGACGAGTTTTTAAAAATTTTTTTTTGCTAATGTCGTGTCGGTGTGTACGCAGGTTCGCCTGTTTTTGGAGATTCTGAGTTGATGGCAGCGCGCATTCATTAAGCGCAGTGGCTCGGGCTTCTTCCCACCAGGATTCACAGACAGCTGTCAGTTCAAGGAAGATCTCCTGCACTGATTGTGCATCAACATTCCCTCCGACTTCCCTCTCACAGCTCCTTACTTCAACATTTACATACCCATCAACTAGGTGACTGTCAGGGCGCATTATGCATGTCCTGCATGTCTCAGAATATGCAGGTTAATGTGTTTATTTCATTAAAGCTTATTAAAGCTTTGTTAACCCTTTAAGACCTACCATAGAACCAAGTCCGCCAGAGCTTATATTATATTTTTACATGCTGTGGAGCCATTTTTGGGAGCATTTCAAGTTGCTATACATCAATACAACCATTATAGCCCAGATTTTAATAATATGTCTGCATTAAGTGTATAGCAATTACATAAATTGCAAAAAAGTGCAATAAACTACAAAAAAATTGAAATTCGTTTTTGTTTTTTTAACATATATTTCTAGTTAGAGAAATTTAAGAGGCTTATCCCTCAAAACTGTAAATACAAAAAAGTTGCACAAAATAGTTTCCCACCACAGGAAATTTATTTTGAGTGTCTTCATAGTTTTATTTTTGAAATACACCAATTTTTATACACTGCAGGAAAAACGAAAATAAATATTATAATGCAAATTTGCAAAAAAGCAGCATATGCATCAAAATAAACTATTTCCAGCAGTGCAATATGAGTCCTAAGCATCCCAGAAACGACACAGAAAGTCATAAAGTCAAACATAACTTAAAAACACCAGTATAGGCTCATGAGGCCCGGACGGTAAAAAACTACACTTCCGGTTTTGGGCAGGTCATGGCGGACATGCGATAGTTTGCGCTGACGTCTATTCCAACATAGGAAGTGTTACGAACAGCTGATCGGATCGGCAAAGCGTGTTTCTGGAATCTTATGTTTTTGTTGCTGCAAGTGCTTTTTATGCAGTTGTTGCAAAGCTATATGTGGAAGGAAACTGTGACCGAGGACAAGCTGATGGCATAAGATGTAAGTACAACTCCTCCGGTTTCATATGCAAAAAAATTTATTGCGCTAGCTTACGTGGTTGCAGAGCTACCGGGATTTAAAAATAGTTACACAAAACAGAGCGTGCCCGCTCCAACCGGTTTTAAAGGGTTAAAGTATGATTTTTTTTAAAAATGGCACACCTAATATCATATGAGAGTTTATGGTGGTAATGATAGAAACATTGCCCCTACATACATGCTGCAAACGCAGCACCTTCATCATCCCACTGGGGTCATTTCTGTGTATTGTTGTGTCTCGTTGTAGTGCCGGCTCTCTCTCTCTTAGGTTCCTCTGCTCTACAAACACCTGAAAGAAACACGAGGGCATTTAGTTTTCTTTTACCGGCTATAATTGCTTAGTTTGCCTGCTGTTTTTGTTGGATAGGTGGTATGCACTGGGTTTATCAGTTTGTTTGCTGAAAACAGTTGCCTGCTTCAGCATCCATAGCTGATGTTATCAGCCCATTGAATGGCTGTTATCGCTTGTTATCACTCCCATACATATCACCAATAGGCGCCCTTCTCTTCTTAGCAGCCGGCTCAGTAGACTGTTATCATCAATTGTGATCGGTGATAAACAGAGGAACCCAGATTAAGAGCAGAGGCATCTAGAGGTCATGGGAGGAAGTGCATGTAAAGTCCCCAGTGGGAAATATGGATATTAATCAGAACAGTGATCTTTTACTAACCCTAACCAAGTAGTGTTGTATTAGTTGTGAGATAAATGCCTGTTTTAGAGCTGAGGATGAATGCCTCCAAGTCTCTGCAACATAATTAGCCCATGGTAATGTGTAAATATTCCTTTCAAAATAAGACACACGACTACAACACGGGAAAAGACCCAGGGGAACAGAGTTAAACAGAAATTTCACACCCGAGCCTCAACTCTCGCGGCCCAGTAACAAACTGGTCCATGGCCAGGGGGTTTGAGACCTAGAGGTCTAGAGGAGGACTCATTGGAAGAGTCCGGAAGTTTATCACTGGAAGCCTCAGAAATTAGATTAAGCAGATGAGGATAACACATTAAATATTGTGTCTTTTATTGGTTTTTCAGTGGTTTTACACTCAGATGTGACAGTAATTTGGTGCCTTTCTATAATTCATGTAATGTTAAGCAAAAATTACTTTCTTGATTTATCAGAAATGGGAAGAATAATTTGTGACAGTAAGTCTTACAGGCCTGTTTTTGTTTTCTGTGTGAGTGTCTGTAATATTGATTAGCAGATGTTTGGGGAAAAATAAGCTACTCACAAGAAATTTTAACCAGATGTTCCTTTTATTGTGTTTATTATATTTTATCTTGCTCTTCCTGTTCACTGCCGCAGTAAGGAGGTGTGTTTTTTTATTCATTGGTATTCAGACAGGCTGGCCCAGGGTGGCAATCTGTTAAAGAACGTGGAGGGGGGTGTCACCTCTCAGTTAAGGCAGCGCTGGCATCCTCGAGGCCCGGTGTGCTTGGACAGTCGGCCTCAGAGTTAGCAAGTGTGACTGTGGAGGAATGGATGCTAAATAACAGAGCCCGCAGCGCTGCCCTCCCGCCTGGCTGGCTAGCAGGCGTGACGCGACAGGGCTGAGGCCAGAGTCAGCTACAATCCATTACTTTTACCTGAGGAAGAGGAGAGGCAGAGCGAGAGCGAGAGAGATTGAGTTAAGGGCCGGAGCACCTTTCAGCACTCTCTTCTGCATGCTAATTCCACTAGCGCTTCAAAGGGGATCAAAATCTGCTGGCTGGGAAACGTGGCCTCTCAACTGACTAAAGGAAGGCGAAATCCCCTTTTCTGCTCGATGCCTCTCTAGCAGCCAGTTTGCACACATATGCATAATAACATACAGCTGCACGGTGGCTAAACGAAGTATTTTAAAGTAGAAGCTTCGTATCCTTGAGCGTTACGTCAGCTGGCTCATAAATTTCAAAAGGTATTGAGCTTGCTTATATAACTATATACACCTCTATATGTCTCCTATGGTTGAAGGGCAGCTCTTTCACAGGCTGAAGGGCGTCTCTAACCAGCTGAAATTGACAGAAGTCAACATTTTAGTTTTAAATTAAAAATTCAGGAAAATCAAGCGTGTTTTTTTCCCCCTTTCCAAATTCCTCACTCGCTCAGGGATGTCACACACACAAATCGCTGGCATCTCCTAAAATTTCCTGTGCACACCGGTCGGTGAACGCGATGAGCATTTGTGCAAAGAGCGTGATTTTTTTTTTTTGAGGCGCTGCTTAAAGCTATCACTATCGGAGTGGAAAGTACACATGACAACTGGTTTGCAGGTTCCAAATGAGAAACCACCACAAACAGCGTGGGTGTGGGCGGCAGGAGAGAGGAGAGGAGAGGGGGAAGGCAGGGGAGGGGGTAAAAATGCAGCGTGGATTGGCACCCGGTGACAGTGATAAATTTCACCAATCGTCCAGTGTGAAGATCTGTCTAATCTTTGCGGTGGCTCACAGCGGGGTAGGACCCCATCACTCTCCCATTATTTGACAACAAAACATCCGCGGAGAGCGGCGAGCCAGGTTCAGTTAGCTACAATACACTCCCTGCATACACAAATCCCCGGCGATGGGGATTATAAAGTGGCTCCGTAGCCGGCCGTTAAAGGGGCAGGCCATTAAAATGCAGCCACAACCACCTATCCACGCTCTCACCGTGGAGTGGCTGAGAGAGAACAAAACAAAGCCGTCTGTCAATAGCCTTTAATTTTGAATAGAGAGCAAATAAAATCCAATGCCTATAATGGCCTTCATTTTCCCGCAGACTCTTGAAATTGATTCGATGGCTTAATTTGGCAGCGGCAGGTGGGACGCCATTGGCAAACGTATACGGCCGCACGCGGTTCGCCCCAGATGACTCGATAAACAGCGTTTGCAGCAGTTTAGCAACAAAACATTTTTCCGAGGCCGTGCATCGCGGTCCATATGCATCTATCGCAGCCATGTGGCGTTCTGTTGGCAGTTACAAGATCCGCGTTTACACCCAAAATGTTATTTTGATTTCACTGACACAGAGATAATGTTTCATAACACACAGTCAGTCACGAATTAGCCCATCTGTCTGTTTGAGCTTCCCGGTGCTGATGGAGTCTCTGTGTTTGTGTTTGTGCGCGCGTGTGTGTGTGTTTGACCACAGTGGCTCAGCCCTCTCCCCACCAGGATTCACTGACGGCTGTCAGCTCATTGAGTGACTCCTCCACAGATTGTATTTGAGCCAAAATCCTGATCCCTCGTCTCACTGCTCCTCTCGTGCTTTGCTTTCTCACTCCTCCCCGGCTTGTCGACATGCATATGCTGACACACTCGCACGTGTATATACAAGCGCTCGCACACACTCGGGATGATATGTTCTCTTACAGCTTGCGGTATCAACAGGAGATTTTGGCGACAGTGTGAAACCGAATCTGAAAGTGCGTCTCGTGTGTGTGTGTCGCCCGAATGAAACAATATGGCCTCTAAATGTAATTTTAAGCCAGGCGTGCGAGCTATATCGGGCCGTGGCTGGCGTACCGCGCGCGCAGACACGCCACCGTTGTTGCCAGTGCAATGCTAGTGTTACGGGGTGGTATCGGAGATTTTGTCACGCTGAACAGTAGTAGCATCCCTATTATGGGAAAGTTCCCAACTTCTTTATTGCAATATGCTTTCTTGATATTTTGAGATATGCCGCCAGCATTTAAAATAGCTTCAAGGCTCTGGGACGGCAGGTTATTTGAAGAAACCTGGGGAGCACGCTGCAGTCCTTGTGTGGATTTAGACGGTCGCGGTTGCTCGTGTCTCTTCATGTAATCCCAGACGGACTCGCTGATGTTGAGATCAGGGCTCTGTGGGGGCCATACCATCTGTTGCAGGACTCTTTCTTCTTCTTGTGGCTGAAGATGGTTCCTTAACACTGGCTGTGTTTGTTGGCTTGTTGTCGTGCTGTGGGATGGATTTTGGAAGAGATTAGGCTGACGATGCTACCGTGTGATGATGATAAACCAAACATCTAACGTGTGCCACACTGTGCTGTGCATCACAGTGCAATTAAATTTAGAAACTATTTCATGTTGATCACCTCTTTCTGACGTATATAAGTACACATTTTGCTACTACGTTGCCTCAGTGGGGATCAGATCACTTAATACACCCGTGATTTTACAGGTTGTCACAGCTGAAGCAAGTATGAAGCAGGATTTAGCACCAAAGCAAAAAGTTCAGTGAGGACCGATGTTTTTCTAGACAAGGCTGGATATTTTTGACCCTTCGTGAAGGGAAGATGTGACAAACGCTCTGCTGTGATCTGAAGGCTTGAGCTTGCATTGTGGGCTATATGCTGTTAAATGATATTTTCTTTAACCCTTTAAAACCGGTCTGAGTGGGCACGCTCTGTTTTGCGTAACTATTTTTAAATCCCGGTAGCTCTGCAACCACGTAAGCTAGCGCAAAAATTTTTTTTGCATATGAAACCGGAGGAGTTGTACTTACATCTTATGCCATCAGCTGGTCCTCGGTCACAGTTTCCTTCCACATATAGCTTTGCAAAAACTGCATAAAAAGCACTTGCAGCAACAAAAACATAATATTCCAGAAACACGCTTTGCCGATCCGATCAGCTGTTCATAACACTTCCTACATTGGATTAGACGTCAGCGCGAACTATCGCATGTCCGCCATGACTTGCCCGAAACCGGGAGTGACGTCATTTTCGCGGAAATGTAGTTTTTTACCGTCCGGGCCTCAATGAGCCTATACTGGTGTTTTTAAAAGTTATGTTTGACTTTATGACTTTCTGTGTCGTTTCTGGGATGCTTAGGACTCATATTGCACTGCTGGAAATAGTTTATTTTGATGCATATGCTGCTTTTTTGCAAATTTGCATTATAATATTTATTTTTGTTTTTCCTGCAGTGTATAAAAATTGGTGTATTTCAAAAATAAAACTATGAAGACACTCAAAATAAATTTCCTGTGATGGGAAACTATTTTGTGCAACTTTTTTGTATTTACAGTTTTGAGGGATAAGCCTCTTAAATTTCTCTAACTAGAAATATATGTTAAAAAAACAAAAACGATTTTCAATTTTTTTGTAGTTTATTGCACTTTTTTGCAATTTATGTAATTACTATGCACTTAATGCAGACATATTATTAAAATTTAGGCTGTAATGGTTGTATTGATGTATAGCAACTTGAAATGCTCCCAAAAATGGCTCCACAGCATGTAAACATATAATATAAGCTCTGACTTGGTTCTATGGTAGGTCTTAAAGGGTTAATAAAACATTTCTAAAAGGAAGAGCAACAATTTAGCTTTAGCTTTGTGTCCTCCAGTTATGTCAAAATAACGTCCTCTTCAGTGCTTTTCACCTTTACTCTGAAGCCCTGCAGCCGCAGTCTTGTGAACAAAGCTGCGCGTTCATCCCTCTGTCTCATCAGACTCCTTCTCTCCATCCTCTGCTTTCTCCTCATCAAAGAACAGGCGGAAAGCCTCTGCGCCCGAAGACTCGCATTGCTGAGCAATTTTGATCACGGTATAAATTTTAAATCTGAATCCAACAGGAAAAACGAGTTCAGTTCTGAATAAAGAATCAAAGCGTTTTGGATGTTTTTCATAGCCTCCTCCTTGTCAAACACTTCTTTTATTGTCTTTTCTCGCACGTTCTCTCTCTCCCTCCTTCTACCTAAACCTCAGCCGTCACCCCCACGCAGCGTTTCATAAACAAGTACAATAAAACGACGCAGCAGATTGAGAACGGCTATGATTTACATGTCTGATTACAGTGTAATTTCACACTTATTTGCATGGGTCTTCTCAACGTCTTTGAGCTGGATCGCTCTGCAGCCCGGGCCATTTAAATGAGAACGAGCAAGATGGAGTGAGAGAAAGGGGGTGGGGGGGAGGCAGAAGAGAGACAGAGAGGCAGACAAAGTTCAAGTTAAAGTTCAAGGTCATTTATCTCCATGGCCGTTTATCACACGCGAGTCTCAAAGGACTTTAAAGAGACAGGAACAGAAAAAGAAAAGAGCCAGGAACAAAAGAAAAAAATCCAATTACATCCAACTAATCAGCAACCAGTCACAAAACAAAATGAAACCGTGTGTTGAAAGGACGTGGCTGTGTACCAAACCTTCTAATCAGCCTGAGAAAAAGACAGACCGCTGCTTTTTTTTTTTTTAAAAAGTGCTTCAATAAAAAAGCTTTGTGCTTCTCTTCAGGGGCAGTTTACTCCATTAATACACAGTAAATGATTCCTCGCCCACCTTCAGCTGTGAGTTTACACCTAGAGTCGTTGTTTACTAGGTGGAGATTTATGCTTTTCTATATTTAAACGCTCGCGTGAAATAATCACTTATTACCTGAAGATTAGTTGTTGCTAAATATTAACACCCACTAACGACACCGAACAGCCAGCCGAAGCAACATCTGCAAGTCTCAGCAAAGTATGTGATATCTGCATCGATCCGCTGTGCAAATTAAGGTTAATTAAAACAGGAGCATTTTTAATAGCTTTCATTTTTCTTTTTTGTTTGGAAATAACAAATAACAAGTTTGTTTCCAGCGTTACTACCTTATTATTATTCTTTCTTCCTCCTTGTAGACAAAATGGATTTTTTTAAATAAACCAACAAACTTTGTAGAAACTGTAAAGTGAAGGTGTGTGGGTCTGTCTGAGGATGGACTGGGAGTGCAGAACGTCTTAACTCGAGCACAGTTAGTTCAAGCAGGTCAAAACTTGGAGCTCAGCAACAATCCTAGCAGATCAGTTTTAAACGGGTCTCACTTTCATGCAACATCTAATCGGCCGGCTATTTAAGCCCCTTTAGCCGCCTCACGGTTGTTGCTTAGCTGCAAGCCGCTTTGCAACCCCACCTACTCCTTGCATTACGGTTCTGACTCAATCAGTTTCACATGCGTTGTCACTGATGCTCTGCTCTGCTCTCTGTGTGCATACAGAGAATGCATTAGGCAAGGAGGTCCCTGAACAGAGCCTTGCTGCCAAATGCAAAATATTGCAGACAGACGTTCTGAGTTTATTCTAGTTTATTTCCAATCCCTCAAAATATGGTGGATTCAGCATCATGCTAATTAACCCTTTAAAACCGGTCGGAGCGGGCACACTCCGTTTTGCGTAACTATTTTTAAATCCCGGTAGCTCTGCAACCACGTGAGCTAGCGCAATAATTTTTTTTGCATATGAAACCGGAGGAGTTGTACTTACATCTTATGCCATCAGCTTGTCCTCGGTCACAGTTTCCTTCCACATATAGCTTTGCAAAAACTGCATAAAAAGCACTTGCAGCAACAAAAACATAATATTCCAGAAACACGCTTTGCCGATCCGATCAGCTGTTCGTAACACTTCCTAGGTCCATCAGCGTGAACTATCGCATGTCCGCCATGACCTGTCCGAAACCGGAAGTGACGTCATTTCACAGAACTGTAGTTTTTTTACCATCAAGGCCTCATGAGCCTGTACTGGTGTTTTTAAAAGTTATGTTTGACTTTATGACTTTCTGTGTCATTTCTGGGATGCTTAGGACTCATATTGCACTGCTGGAAATAGTTTATTTTGATGCATATGCTGCTTTTTTTTGCAAATTTGCATTATAATATTTATTTTTGTTTTTCCTGCAGTGTATAAAAATTGGTGTATTTCAAAAATAAAACTATGAAGACACTCAAAATAAATTTCCTGTGGTGGGAAACTATTTTGTGCAACTTTTTTGTATTTACAGTTTTGAGGGATAAGCCTCTTAAATTTCTCTAACTAGAAATATATGTTAAAAAAAACAAAAAACGATTTTCAATTTTTTGTAGTTTATTGCACTTTTTTGCAATTTATGTAATTACTATGCACTTAATGCATACATGTTATTAAAATTTAGGCTGTAATGGTTGTATTGATGTATAGCAATTTGAAATGCTCCCAAAAATGTCTCTACAACATGTAAAAATATAATATAAGTTCTGGTGGACTTGGTTCTATGGTAGGTCTTAAAGGGTTAAACTATCATTTAGTAAGAATATATGAATGTATGCAAAATATTTCAAAGAACTAGCAAACAGTGATAAATTAGCTGTACCCTGGATATGATAAACCACCACATTTGAGACCTTTTATCTCCAGATGAAGATCCACTATCTGTTAATAACTGATCTTTGGTACTGGAAGCTCTCTGGTTTCTAATTTTGGTGCGTTTGTAAGAGCGTTTAGGCTTTGTGTGCAGGCGTTCATCATTTGCTTTATATTTCTTTTTCTGCTTTTAAAGTAGGACTGTAGAGTGACCAGCGCGGAGCAAGAAGAACTGATCTGTTTATCAGCTAGTTAAATGAGCGGATGATGGTTAATGTGTTCCCAGATTGTGTAAACTGAAACTAGCTGGAGGTTAAAAAGATTTTGGGAAGGACCGGTCAGACAGTCTTTAAAAAGTTAACAGGTAAGCAGAACGGTGCGTGTAACCTACGATTATTAGGATGCACGTATGCACTGGGTTGTGTGTGCGCGGTTCTGATGTTCAAGGCTGGATTTGTGTTGCCGCCATTAACAGTTAAATGTGTGTCACAGGTTCCGACTGTAAAAACGCTCTAAAGCAGTCCAGCTCTGCTCTATAAAGTGCAGTATTTTATGTTTCTCTACAGATGCCATTTATAGTTTTGTCTGAGAATTTCATCAGTGCTTTTTATGAGAGGTTGGCTGTATTTGACACTGCTTTTATGAGGCCAGTTACTTTTTATGTGGAGCCTTCAGTGGAAATGTTGATGCGGTATGATTGCTGGATTATGAAGTTTATAGGGAACAGTGGATCTGTCCAAAACACACAGCTTCCGTTTAGCTAAAAGAGAATGTACAAGTTTTTCTGGGGTTGTAATTTAAGCTTTCTCTTTCATGCATATCTTATCTAATTGCATTAGGATTAAACTCCCAGTGTGCTGAATAGACGGATATGTTGGTTTTACTTGCATTATTGTGTGATTTTAGGACGCTTATATTGTTGGTCCTTTTCTGGGGGGTCTTCTGCAAAGTTTTTCTTTCACCAATTACCCCTACTCTTTCATTTACTGCAATAAGCCATTAATTTCCACTTGTTGTCATTAGTTAAACCACTTAAAAAAAAGAATTATGGCAAATTCCATGCAAATAGTGATTAATTATAGCTGGATTTAGTCTATTTGTCCTCATGGAAGCCGTACAGGGCGGCTTGCTGGGTGATTCATTTCTCCAGGTCCCAGAGATGCGCAGCACCTCTGCCTTTTCATCACCCTGTTTAGTTCTCATTGTTTCCTTGACTTTCAGGCGTCGTGTTAATGCACGCTGCGACCACTGCAGACTCTGGAATATATCATTGTCTGATTACGTTCTATAAATGGATATGTGGCTATTTGCCTAGAGGAAGTGTCACATTGGTATTATGTGTGAAAAGCTACGTTTTCGGCGCAGGTACAGCTGCAGCAGGTTGTCAGAATGTCCGTTTGCTCTGCAGCAGCTTTCTGTTTTCCGACTGGGAAAAACTGCTGAGGGAATTATTGGCCGTCAAGGGGAAGCTCTATTAGAATATCTGTGATGGATCCCAGAGCGAGAGTTGACGTTGAGGCTTTTTTTTCCCAAGTATTTTTTTTTTAGGTACCTTATGCATAAGTACTGCAATTCAGACTACTACTTAAGCCCTTTGCAGAGGTGCTTAAGTCTTCTCTCACGCACAGCTTCCTCCCTGCTCGTTTCTGACATTGAACTGAAGTGCAAAACACTGCTGCTCCCAGCAAGATGCTCAAAATGGTCATTTGCATTATGTAAAGGTTTCAGTGAAGTCCAACACAATCTTCCTGACACCTTACCTCGAGGAGCTGTAGGTTATTCAGTCGGTTTTAGTTACACGTTTATTCAGTAAATCTCATGGACGTCTGTGAGGACAGAGTGCACCATGGCAATGACAGCAATCTAATCATCTGACAAAAACGGCTATTTAAAATGCATAAAATCACAAACAGCAGACTTCAAGTTGTAGTATTGATATTTTTTATGTAAATAAAATGATTAAAAATGATTTTATTTATATAGGCAACTTTTAAAACAAAGCTAAATTAAACCTTAATACAAAAAAATGTCAATTAAATATAAACTTCATGAAGTAATGTAGATTTAAATTTAAATGAAGAAGATGAGCACGCTCAGGAATAAATGAGTAAATGTGCATTTACAAATAGTGTGGCTTGGCTGATCTCCACCAGCAAATGATTCATATTTATATCAAAGAACATACATAGAAATAAAGCTTGCCCACTCCTGCTTTTCAGTGTAAATCTGGGAATCTTTATGAGAGGCTCATATGAAAATAACACTGATTGATGTAGTCTGTGGCCAGAGTCCCAGAAATAGCCTTCTGTTTCTGTTTGTTGGGACTAACTGTGTTGGAAAATTTGGGCAGGTAGCTTGATGCAGAAATAACCTGTTAGAAGTTGAATATTAATAATGATAAAATGTGCATAGATTTATTTTCCAGACAGCAACAAGCTTTCGACAAGGATATTTCTCTTTTTTTAATTGTCCAGCCCTTAGTTACCTATTTGGCTTTTTGACATGCACACAGGGGGCAGGACAGGGATCAGCAGGAGGGTCCTGGGTTTGAATCTGGTGGTCAGCCTGGACCTTTCAGTGAGTTTGCATGTTTCCCTGCTCCTGCATGCGGTTTTCCGGGGACTCCAGCTTCCTCCCATAATCCTAAAGCTTGCATTAGTGATTATAAACTGTCTTTGTATTTGAATAGTTGTCTCTCTGAATAGAAACAGTGGTCCTGTGATTGAC
This sequence comes from Neolamprologus brichardi, assembly GCF_056152115.1. Lineage (NCBI taxonomy): Eukaryota > Metazoa > Chordata > Actinopteri > Cichliformes > Cichlidae > Neolamprologus > Neolamprologus brichardi. Next base: position 23,434,277 of record NC_142107.1, read on the forward strand.
TTGCAGCCTGTGCAGGGCAAAGAAAAAGGATGCATGGATGAATATCTAAGTCATTATAAGATAGTGTGCCACAGTAATCTAATTACTTGTAATGTTACTTGTAAACGGTTGTGTAGCAGACCATACGATTCAGTATCTTTTGGAATCAGCTTTAGTAGCAATAGCTTGAAGTTATCCTCTCATATTGATGTCTTGTTTTGCTGCTGTGCTCAGGATCAGGATCCTGTTGCATGAGCCAGTTTGGACCAAGCTTTAGCTGCTGGACAGAAGCTCTTATTTGACTTTAAATACTTTGGTATACAGACGAGTTCAGCCCGAACCATCAGCCCTCCACCACCGTGCAACGCAGTCGGCACGAGGTGTTGTTTCTGGTTTCACGTCCAAGTGTGGTGCTGCGCGTTGTGGAGAAACGTCTCTGCTTTGCTCTCTTTTTTTGCTCTCTCTACAAAGGACATTGTTCTAGAAGTCCTGCAGTTTGTTTGTATGTAACTTTGCAAGCTGTGCTGCCGTGTTATTTTTAGAGAGAAGAGGCTTTCTCCTGGCAAGCCGTACTTGTTCAGTCTTTTTCTAATCGTACTGAACTCCATGAACTTCAACGTTTAACAGAGGCCTGTGGAGTTGGAGAAGCAGATACGTTAACCATTACTTTAGGGTCAGTTTGCTGGGACGTCCACTCCTGAGAAGATTGAGGCATTTTGTCGACACACGCCTGAATGCTCCAGAGCTGCTCACACTTGCTACTGACTACTACTGACACTCTCAGCGTCTATGGAAGCAGTAATGGTGCTTTGCACAGGACTGCATGAAGAGTTGTCATAAGACTATAGATGCAGTCTAACTACTGTTCTGATAATTGCATGTGCAACTTGCACGCTTTAAAAAACTCCAGTTTTGAATGTGTGAGTAGAGAGTCACAGCAAATTGATTAGATTGATCAATAGCAAAGCTTAGGAGATAATTAAAGGATGGAGGACATGATATTAATAATATTGCATTTTCCACTCGATGAGAAATAAATAAAGAAAAATAGCTAACTAATGAGCTGCCACATGCAGATGCACTGGTCTGTTTCATCAGGCCAACTGCTCAAACATTTTTTAATTGGGGAAGAAATATTTGATATTAAAAGAAAGAACACTTTGCTGCAGTAACGTACCGTATCACAGAAAAGACTGAGGTACGCACTGCTGTGACGAACGATACCGAATACTCATTCGGTATTAATGGAGTGCATTTGAAATGCAGAAATGCAACAATGCATAACACAGACGCATTAAGAATAAATGCTGGATACACTCGTATCGTCGGAAAATGTGCTCCGATTTTAATCATTTCCTTCGGGCCCGCCGTAACGGACATCTTTGCCGTGCTCATCACAGTTTAGTGCTCGAGCGAGGCGCAGCATCAGAGTCCTGCACTCGATATGAAGATGGAGCATTTTGTAATTTTAGTTATCAGTGACCAGAGGGAGTTGAACAAACCCCCTTCGACACTTTTAAAGATCTTGTTGTGCTTGCTGAATCACCAGCAGGTCTAACCCGCTGTACTGCTGCTCCAACGCCTCCCCACCACTTACTGTACTGTACCTCGGTCCAGTCTGCACCTAAACCTCCACACTTCCACCCCCTCCTCGCTCTGTACTGTACTCTTTAGCGCTCGTTCTTTGTCTTCCTCTCTCCACGTGCCTTCCTCCCTCCTCCTCGCCGCGGTGGGGCTCTGCCAGGGGCTTGCGATCGGATTTAGCGCCACGTTCTCACTCTGTCTCCTAGAGATGAGTGACAGATGGTGGCCATTAGTGTATATTCCATGCATCTGTTGCAAGGCGCTAATTTATCTCATTAGGAGAATGTGTGGAGAGGGAGGAGGAGTGTGTAGGAGCAGGATGGAGCATTTTATTATGAGTGTAAAACACAAGGAACCGTGCACGGAGCTCGATTGTGCAGACAGAAGAAGGGGGCGGGGCATCAGAGGCACGAGGTGGTGCGTGTGTAGGTATGAGTGTTTTTGTGCCTTTTTATGGGTTAATCTGTGGGGCGAATCAGGCAAACATGCCCACATATGTGCACCGCACCTCTGCACACGTCTGCACAACAAGAAAGGCACGAGGTTCATATGCTCGCGCCTAATTAATGCTCCCCGGTGCTAATATGCTCGTCGTCGGCCTCGCCGTGTGTTTGCTGGGGGATGGGTGGACGCAGTGTTGGGTGCAGACATTTAGTACGCTGACACATGCTGCTACTCTGCGGCGTGGCACAGGCTTTACTCCATTTTTTGGCCATTAATTCATACTAATAAATGCTAACCGACAGGAGCAGCTGTAATACTGATGCCGCACCAGTTTAACCAGGAAAACACACTTTATCAACTACAACTGGCTTTGCTGTGCATATGAGTTAATGTCGGATAGCTCGGCCTGAAGATGAAGCACAGACTCATTGCAACAAACCATCATACCTGTTGTGTTACCTGCTGAATCTGAGGAAACACTCGGGCTGGATGCATATCACCGTCTTTGAAGTTTTGTTTTCTGCACGCCGCTTGCCCTAAAACCAAAAAGCGAGAGCTAAAAGATCCCAAAACGCTCCGTAAAGTCGACGAGAAGTGCAGAGTCAGGTGATAAATTGCTGAGGATTCATCGCTAAAAGCAGCCCCTTAAATATTCTACACAGTCATTTATTTTTACTACACGAACATTGATTAGTGTATCTTTTTTTTCTTTTTAAAGTGTTCCCTAATGAGTTTCTTGCTAATGTTGATAAATTTGTGATGCGCTTTTCCAGAGAAACCCTGCGAATCACTCACCGCAGCGCCGTGTCATATTTTCTCTCAAGATGTTTTCTTACCGAAGGCTGATTGTTTCTCCGGCGTTAGCGGATAGTCACCGACTATCAAGTCAAACGCAACATTTCCCGTTCATCACAGCGTGAGCTGCCTTAAAGCCTCCATCTGGTCATAGCTGTTTTTTCATTAGGAGGCAAACTGTTTACATATGACGTGATTGAACCGGAGCAGCTGCGTGTCACGGCGAAAGCGATCAGTCGTGCATTGGACTTCCTCGGTGGCTATTTTATCTCTGTGGCCCGTGTTTGATCAGCTGCCTGAAGACGGAAATCTATCATCTGTTCCCTGCAGTAGTTGTTGCACGCCTGCTCATACTTGAAACTAAGGCGGGTAGTTGGAATAAGAATTTCCAGTCTTGCAAAGTGGATAAGCAACAGGAAAGAGAGCAGTCGTGGTTAACCGAGTCCGCTTTAACCCGCCGAGCGGTCAGTAAACTGTGCAGACTTTTTAGAAAATTCCCAAAATGCAAATCGCCGCGTGACTCCGACTTGAAATGAAAGAGATCACAGCTCGGAGATTCTTTTGAACTCCTGCATTAAAAATTAAAACCATTCATTAAAGCTCCGAATAATTACATTGTTTTTTTTATTAGAGAAAGCTGAGGGGTTTGATAACAGTTGTGCTCTGAATTAAAGAAATAAAAGCACTAACAATACCACCAGTGTGATTTAGAGCCTTTCAGTCAATGTGCCCATGGTGTCATTTGTTTGCAGTAATTACACCTACAGTCGGTAGCCTAATTACTTCAACAATAACCCCCCGATAATTAGAAAAGTAAAAATATCCCCCGCCACAGCTGGACTAAGCAAAAGTGGCACATCATCCCTTCCTCTTGTTAACTAAAGTGCATTAGAGAGGCTTGTGCTCTGTTCACAAACTCCTCTAATGCCTCGGAAAGATTGTTTCAGCCCATATTCATGAATAAAGAGAGACTTTAAGGAGATTTGGCATCAGGGCTCTTATTGACCCGTCTTCTGTGTACGGTTTTGCAGGGCTATCTGGGAGCCCAGGGGAAGGATTTAGCCTGCCCAGGAAAAATCTAATATTTCTCCACATTAAAGTCAAATAAAAGCCACCTAGCAGCCCATGTGTGTATGTGGCGGTGAGATGATACAGTGGTGACCTACAGCCATTCACCGGAGCCCGAGTTAAACACTCTGGTTCGGCCTCCTGCTATCTGCTCCGGGTGCCACAAGAGGTGACACATTCTCATAAGCAGGCAGGAGGCCGCAGTGGGTGTTGATATGCTGTCGATTTATGTGTGCGCGCGTGCGTGTGCGTGCTTGCGCGAGCTTCACAAATGCTGCTAAGCGTACTGCCTGCGTGGAGGTGAGGCTTGGCGAGCTGTTCCTGTAGTTACGTGTTATATTTAGTATACAGCCTCCGAGTGTAGGGCGGGAAGACGCCGTGGCATTTTCCTCGCGTTGATTGTTTTCATGCACAGAGTAAAGACAGCGCTAAATGCTTTGTGAGTCAGATTACATGCATTTTGCTATTTTTTAAGAAATTTTTTTCTTTCTTGAAAGTCACATTTGTTGGATGATGTTTATTGAAAAATGGATGGAAGCTGAATTCAAATCCAAAACAAAACCAATTGTTGGTTTTAAGAGTAAAACGAGCTTCTTTTCAACTTCTGTCCAGAGCGAGTCGACCTCTGCGTTCACTCTAAACTGTACAAAAAAGGCATTTTTTAAATTTCGTTTGCAAAATACTGCAGTTTAACCATCAAAGTGTGTTACATCAACTAATTAAACGTTGCAAATAAATTATAGTCGGACAGAATATTTAAAGTTTTCAGTTAAATACACTTAATATCCATCACTGCTCATCCCAGAATGTGGAATTTGAAACATCAGATGTATTTAAGGGAGACTTTTTATTGGCTGTCCATGTCGTAGACGCTGCCCAGTGACAGAAACACGACCTTAATTAACATTTAACTGAACAGGAACATTTGCTGGAAGCCATTAATCTCTACAGCAGTGTGTGTGTGTGTGGGTAGCTAACTCTGAATACACACCACATCTCTCACATATCTATGACAATGAAATCCTAAATACACCTGAAATAATGATCAAAAACACTGCACGATGCTGGTAAACCAGATAAACCAGCAGTTATAAAGTACCTTAACCCTCCTGTTATGTTGCAAGAGATGTCACATGTCATCTGCATCACTACAGAAAACGAAAAAAATCAAAATTATAAAAGAAAATTGTAAAATAATCAATGCCAGAACTGAAGAAGCTTCTCGGATGAGGTGAAACGTCTTCAAGCAACTTCAAGCAACTTAAAGAAGTCCAGACGTTTTTCTTTGAAAGCTCCTTTGACTACGATGACCTGGATGACTGATCAATGCCAGTGTTTCTGACACTTTTGGATGAGTAAATTTGCATAATTGGTGTTCCTGGAAACCAACATAACAGGAAGGTTAAACCAACAATCTAAAGATTTGAACCCTTTACGCCCATCGGAGCGCGCACGCTATGATTTGGGTAACTCTATTTAAATCCTGGTAGAATTGTAATCACATAAGATTGCACAATATTTTTTTTTGCATATGAAACCAGAAGAGTTGTACTTACATAACATGCATTCAACTTGTGCCAGGTCGCAGTTTCCTTCCACAAAAAAATTATAATCCAGAAACACGCTTTGCTGATCTGATCAGCTGTTGAGAGCTGTTCCTACAGGGCCTTTCTAAGGTTTACAGGTGTTTTTGCAAAGTCATGTTTGACTTTATGTCTGTGTCTATATAGTTTTGAGATGCTAAGAACTTAAATTGTACTGTTGGAAATACTTCATTTAGATGCACATGCTGGTTTTTTTGCAAATCGTGCACAATAATATAAAATTTTTCTGCAGTTTATAAAAAGTTAATGTATCTCAAAAATGAAACTATGAAGACCTTCAAAATAAATGTCCTGTGTTTCAATTTTTAAGTTTAATGCACTTTTTTCTTTGCAATTTATGTAGTTACTATTAGGGGTGGGGAAAAAATCGATACTATGTAGCATCGTGATATTTTGTTTGCTAATAATGTATGGATACAGGGACAGCAGAAATCGATATTTTGTTACAAAAAAGGTTTTTGTGCTCTGACTTCAGAGCATGTTGATCCTTTTTCTGAGCAAGAATCCTGACATTCCTTCACTGTCCAAATGTGACAGTTTACTTATTTTAATTTAAGACATGTTTTATTTTAATTAAGTTTAAAACTTTTTTATTTAATGTAAAATTATATTTAGTTTTAATTTACTTTCAAATTCTTCAGTTGCTGAAGGGGCTGCATAGTTTTCATAAACTGCATAGTTCAGAATAGCTATAATTGTACCAGATGGTTGATTCAGTTAAGTTGGACTAGACTGTAATACAAACCGTTCAGTTTGTCAACAATAAAACTGAAATGAGAGAAAGACTGAGTGTGAGACTTTGATATTAGAGAAAATGAATATTGATAAAGTTTACCTTTATGTACAGAATCTGAATATCGCAAAATATTTTTAAAAAAGTGCAATAATATCGTATCGTGGGATGTATGGTGATTCCCACCTCTAGTTACGATGGACTTAATGCATGCATATTATTAAAATTTGGGATAACACTGTTGTATTGATGTATAGTAGTGGTAGAATAGTTATGTTATAACTATGTCGTTTATAATTTATGTCTTGCATATTTCCACAACCATATCCATAATGACATACTTTGTATGCTACCATTGTATATGGTGCATTATCTTACTTATTTTGTATTTATTTGTATTTATTTGTATTTTCCTTCTGCTATCTGTACCTGAGCTGAGGTAACGCAAAAATTTCCCCGCCGTGGATCAATAAAGTCTTATCTTATCTTATCTTAGCAACTTGAAATGCTCCCAAAAATGCCACAACAACAGGTAAAAATCTAAAGTTAGCTCTGGCAGACTTGGTTCTATGGTGGGCTTTAAAGGGTTTATAAAAAAAGATGAAAAGATCAGAAGAAATTTACACAAATACAAGTGTAGAAAATAAATGTGATAAGAGCAGTACCAAATTAAACGACAAAAAAAACACTCTGCAAATGTGTTACTCAGCTCCCCGAGTAAACAGATATACGTTTATGTCTCTGTGACATTTGGTTAAAACTTGGCTTTTATTCTGAAGCACACAATGACACATCTCTAAGCATGCTGTCTATGTAAACAACCCTTGCTTATGTAAAATTACAGGATGTATTTTACAGTAAAGTACTGCTCGTTCAGAATACAGTTACACTCAGTAGGGCACCGGTTTTTGTCTTTTAAATTTGTCTTTTTCGATGTGTTTCTGAATGCGCTTCAGTGTCTGACAACACTTTTTAAGGTTTCGATCGTTATAGGCGGGCATGACTGCACTCCTGTTACGATAAATGCCATCCAGCCTGAATAGAGCAGCATTCCTGTAACCGTGCCGGTGTGAGGAATCGCTAAAAGGGAACAAAGCTGAGATCTTTTCCCTCAACAGGTACAAGTAAATAAAACCAGGGCGAAGGGGTAACAACATGCATGACGTCCTGTGTTAAAAATGTACACACATCATTGGATAACACTGAAATGTTCGACTGACACCTGGATACAATAAAAAAGTCAAACGTTGTGTACATAATCTCAGCAGGAAACGTAACTTTGTGATTTAGCGCCGTCACCCCCGAGTGCGTTGCTTCATTTCTCTTCTTGTTGCTTGGTCGTGCGTCATGACTGACACTGTCAGGAGATTTCATCATGTTCCCGTGTTTTAGTTCATTTGGGGAAATAGGTGAAAAGTTGCGACAAAGCAAAGGAAATAATGCAACACACGCCGGCTTCGTTAAATAAAACGTGACACCTTCCGGGATGAAGATGAACTGTAGATTTCGTTGCAGGTTTTGGGGAGATTTATTGCAGAATAGCAGGATCTTTATCTCAGCTTATGGCTGCGTTTTGTTCCTATCGCTGTGTACTTGTCTCCGTCTGCCGTCACATGTCTCTGCGAAGCCGATGTATTGTATGTTCCCCGCTGCCTGCAGCCACGCCGGATGAAAGCGGCGTCGGTGGTGGATGAGACTCAGATGCAGGCAGCCCGCGGTGAATCTGCGAGCAGCGACTTGTCTTTATGGGGGCCAGGTCACCGGGAGGTCTCCTTTCATGAAGGTGACAGATGCACAGGAAGATGCAGAAGTGAATGAGCGCTGTAGCGCGTGTGCGTGTGACGGTCTACTTTTTGGATTTTTTGCATTGATCAAATTAGACCTTCCCATAGATGAGAATGTTCATTTAAATGTCAACACTCATATTAGCGCGCCTGCTGTGAAATATGGGGGATTCGCTGGAATCATTTAAACGTCAGCCTTCGTTTCATATCTTCAGTTTGGTGACGAATGGCAGCGGTTTGTGTCTGCTGCACAGATTTAAGGGGAAGGCCTCGTCGTGTCAAGTCAATATTCAAATCAGATGCTGAAATTTTTTTGGAGGAGATGAAGAGTTCTTCAGATGTGAGTGTGTGAGGACCTTTAAACTGAAATATTGAATATCGTTCTCTTTATTATTTCTCTGTTGTTAGTTATCTTTTTGCAGACGCTGACAGAATGACTAGTAGCTATCAGAGCAACCTTTGTGGCTGGCGTCTTTATTCAAATGAATACAAAGCAGGCTGCTACCCGACTCAGGATAACATTTTTACCCAGTTATTTTTTGCATAAATGAAGAATTTGGATGAATATTCAGTAATTAACGAGAGGAACACGAGCGAGTAAAAAAGCAGACGGATTTTTTTTACTAAAAGTTTACAAATCAATCGTCTTTTTTAAACCTGCTTACTTTTTGTCCAAACCACCAACTTTTACTGAGCCCTGAAGCAAATCCACAGCACATTATAGCTGCATCCCACAGAGAGTCAGACTAACACCCTGAATAATTCACTCAGCCCTATCAACATGTTTGGAGGGGAAAAAAACTGAAGGAAAAAATAAACCCTTCCTGCTTCTGTTCCTTTTCTTCTTCTTCTTCTTTTTTGTTTCATTATAAATCACACCACTTCTCCTTTCCCTCCCCTGTCCTGGGCTCTGGTTTGATGTGCACAGAGATGCTGTGTGAAGCTAACAAAGCTAAAGCGGCTAGGATATACCCCTCTGAGAGACAGCCAGCCAGACAGGCACCTGTGTGCTTGTCAGCCTCCCTTTGTGTCAGCCACCTAATTGGGAACAATTAGCCCAAAGGTTGTTTTACATGGCAGAACATGATAGACTTCAGTTATTCCATTGTTCTTGTGTTGTGAATGGCACTATCTCAATGAAGCTCTGATTGGAATTGTCTTTCCCGACGAGGCGCAGCAGCGTGTCAGCCTGTCAAAAAGACGCTTCCTGGAAGCTCCCAGAAAATAAGCACGCGAGTCGGGGAGGTCATTGTCATCAAACAAGCAGGCATGCAGTTTTACCGCATGTATCTGATGATCGGGCCGGGGTTGGGTACCGCGGGGGCGGCGGCAACAATAAGCCTCTCATTTCTATCAGCGTTTGTACCGAGAAAATAAGTGGCTGTCATCCAAGAACGCTACAACCGCGCGCGTGTACGATACGATCGGTTATGGCGATAATAAGTCATGATGGAGTCTCATAATGACTCCGCTGGCTTAGTTGCCACACGCACACACATCATCATCACCTTTCTCTTCCATGCTCATTTGCGAGCGCGCCGAGGCCAACTCGGCCCGCCGGTTGCCAAATGGAGCTAACCCGAAGCCAGCCAACGCTGAGTCTCCTGTCTCCCGCTGCTCTGGAGGGGAAGCCATCTTCCGAGGCCAAGGCTACGTCTCCTCGACAGATCCCGCTCCTCTGTCACTCTGCAGGCACAAGTGCGTTTGTGTCACAGCGTGTTTGTCTTGCTCTGCGTCTGCATTGGCTCGGCACTGGGCGGTTATTAAAAGTCTAAACCCGTAAGTGTGGTTCGTGCTTGATGTGATTTTTTAAAAATGTATTTTTACCATCCTGCGCACTGCTACTCATTTAGACAAAATAATATTTTGTGTGGAAGCACAAAAATATACATTTCTTGCAGGCTTGTTTGGATGCGATTCGTGCTCCTGCAGGTCGTAGTAAGCTGAGGTAAACTGATCTAAGAGAGTCTGAGGATGTGCTAAAGAAACTTTGTGTCTTAAAAAGTTTGCTGCCTTACGGATACCGTTCGCTCTTTAAATTTGTTATGTGTTTGCGTGCTTTCACATCTACAGACAAAAACAACGCGTTCGTCTCTCCGGACCTCGGATGAACTCGCCAGTGTTTTCATTTTTCACATCCACTCGTCTTTTAGCTTTGTTTTGGTCTATTTTTTCTTGTTTGATTCTACTTTGGTCACCAGACACTAATACGCTCGGTGTTTTTGGTGCAGTTCAGGTAGCGTGGCTCGTGTAGAAGGGGTTAAAACGCTCAGCAGAGCTCCAGACTCGGTAATAATTCTCCGCGGGTCTGCCCTCGCTGGTGCGCGCCAGCAGTTTTTTGATTCATCGTTCACATAAAATAATTGACCACTGGAGCTTAAGTATTAGTTCCATTATTACTGAGTAAGGATTTTTCCCGTCCTGAGATGGTCCGGCTTCTTTTTGGGAATCAAATAAAAAATCTGGAGGAAGTATCGAGCGCTGTTCTTTCTTAGACTTTCCTCTCGGCGTTGCGGGCAGGCGTCGGTCGTCGACGTGCAGCTTTGCACCCACGTCTTCTTGTTCTTTTTGGCTTTTGTTTGGCTCAGCGAAATATTTTGTCATGCGTGTGTCTCCACTCTGCTTCGGGACACCTGCCACAGTCTTCCCACATCCCTTTGTGCTCTGCTGCTGGAGAGCTGAGTGGGTTTATGTGAGGGGCAGTATGGTCCTGGAGGGTGGGGGGGTGGTGCTGGTGGTTTGTGTTGGCAGGCTTGCAGGCCTGATCCCTGGCTTCAGTCTTTCTTTAGAGCTGAGGCCTTGGCTGTCATCACCGGAAGTAGCAGCAGGAGGATAGTAATGTGCTGTAATACCCAACGGCGTGTTGGTGTTATAATTGTGATATAAATACACAAAATATATATGCGTGTACTTGCCAGACGAGCTCTTTATGCACTTTGTTTGTATCCTTCCAGCCTTGTTATGGATATGATTTGTGTTTGTACGCTGTTGTGCATGCATGCCTGTGCATGTTTTTCCTCTTCGTGTGTGTGTGTGCATGCCAGCAGGTGCAGCTTGCAGCACAGTGTGTTTATATATTCCTGCTCGCAGTATGTGCCCGGCACTGCGGCACTGCGCCCGGCTTCACCTGAGGCCAAGGAATGTCCTCTCTTCCTCCTCCTCCTCCTCCCAGCACCCCTCACACTCCTCGCCCACGCCCTCAGCGGGGCAGCGGGCACCTCCGCACAGCCCAGGCCAAGCAGACCTGCTGGGCGTGTGGGTCGAATGAACCAATCTACACTCACCTGGACCGGGACAAGGTCAGGAAGTTGGGAAAGAATACATAACGGTAAAATGCTCAGACCTGTAGCGAGGAAGAGCAGAGCAGGAGCGAAGCCAGCGAGCCTTCAAGCCCAGCATACAGACATATCTACACTTTTCCAATAAGTCAACGATTAAGAGGTTACAGCGAAAACAGAACGAAAGCAAAATATGTAACTCAGCCAAGGTCGGTAAAAGTAGACGAGCGTGTTCCGGTTCCTTCGCCCAAAAACACGGCGAGTCTTCTCTGCGCTCGGGCTGCTGTGGGAATGAGCGAACCAGGGGTTATTCTGGGGATTTTCATGCTGTGCTGCACACCAAATAGGCAGAACTGCAGTCAGTCAGAGCAGGCAGAGAAATTCAGAACTAACACCAGGATCACTCAGCGTCTATAGCAAAAAAGCCCGATCTCTCCTTCGCCGCCCTGTGTTCTCACACAGCAGACGCCGCGGCTTTGTCTCGGCGATCCCACACTCCCAGAATTCAAACTAATAGAAGCCCGGCCCACGAGCGTCTGACTCTGTCAGGATGCGCTACAAGAGATTTGCTTCACTTCAGCGCCTTTGAAACAGGTTTTCCCTCATCGCCGTTGTCTGTTTGACTTTTAAAGACGACGCTCCCGAGGAATACGGGCACGGCACATTCCGGGCTTTACCGGCAGACAGAATTGAGGATTGCAGGTAACGCGGCAGACGCCTGGCCTCGACCATTCGGCTAATGCTCGTCGAGTTTACGTTTACAGCTGCAACGGGCTTGAACTACTTTTGGCGCTGCGTAATTCCCCGGATTTTTCCGAGGCCTCGATTCCTTTCACGAGCTCCCCCTCCCCCCCTCCCCTGTCCCCTCTTCCTTACCCTCATTTTTATCACCGTCGTTAAACTGGACCTCCTCGCCCCCCGACAGCGGTTTTTATAGTCCTTGAAGTTATTAAACATGTATAATTACTTTTAGTCAGTTCTGCCGTGGGGAGATGAAGAGAGTGTGCAGAGGGAGAGGATGGAGATGGTGTGGGGGGGGGGGGGGGGCTAGTAGAGACAAATAGAGTTGGATTTTGTGTGCTCGTATATCCTCGTTCTTCATGGAGAGAGGAGAGGGAGCACTCTGTGGATGTGTGTGTTTGCCCTCCTGCTACATCCTACTCATATTTCTTTTATTGGCTGTGCGGCGTTGGTGTTGGAGGGCCCGGGGCAGCCACGGGGACAGCAGGTGTGGCCTCGGCGTGCTACTATGTTAGAGCGTATAAAGGCCGGGCTGCCCAGGAGTGAAGAGCACGCGGCGAGCCATCTGAACAGCTGCAGAGCGGTCGCTGGGGCCTGCATTGTTTAGAGCACTGTTCATCTCCTTTTCATTATTCGCAGGCGGGCAGTGTTTGCGAGCAGTCTAATTTAATCTTTTCATTTTTGTGTGTGTTATCAAGCCCTTCGAGCAGGAGACAGGAGTGTTAAGGTCAAGCTCCAGTAGGGGGCACTCACCCGTCGTGTGGGCTGACAATTGATTTAGGTCATCCGGTGAAGGACGTACAGTAGGGAGCGGTGTGGGTTTGTGTGACATTTCGGACACGGCTTCTCGCCGAGCCCACCTCCTCCGACTGCGCACGAGCTAAATATAAACCAGGGGACAGTTTTCTGCTGGGACTTAACTCCTTTTTAACCGGCTGAATCTGTCTCCTCGGCAGGGTTCACAGAGGTGACGCGACAGCTCTCGTCCGCCGAGGATGTCGGGGCTGATGGGTAAAGGCGCGAGGAGAGCGGTTTGGATTTATTTGGGGGAAGGGGGCTCTTTATGCCGGCTGCAGCTTTGGGAAGGGGTCGGCTGAGGACAGAGGGGTTGCAGGGGTGGCATTCCTGTCTGCACAGGGACATCTGGTGGACGAAAGTGGGATTTCAGTGCAGTGTTGACACAAATGCATGAACAGAGCTGGATTTTGTTGTTGTTGTTGCTGCTGCTGCTCTTTTACATGTTTGAAGAGATATTTAGAGTCTGAGCAGGAACGTTAAAGTCATTCAGGAAATCGTCAGCATTCCTCAGCAACGCAAATGTTTATAGATTACATAATCGAGAACCGTCCTACCTGACATTTTAAATCTTGCCTCCAGGATGATGTTCGGATTTGTTTTGATTCGATTCAGTTTTGCTCTTTGATCCTGTGCAGTTATTCATCACCGTGCTGCTCTGATTCACTGTCCTCCCCATCGCCGAGCTGCCCTGTTGTTCACCTCGACCAGTAGATGGCAGCAGAACTCTGGCTTTGCTTTCTGGAGAACAACAAACCTCATGAACTCCTTTTGTGTGATGGAATGAAACGTGCATTTATCAAACGCCTTCACGTCCACGCCTGATTTTTTTTTCTTCTTCTTCTTTTCGTTAATGCAACATAATATAGACTTCGTGCGATTGCATACTGCAAAGGAAATATTGCTCCTTAATGAGATAGCCTCATATCCTCTTTTATTTATCTCCCATGCATATTAATGGGGAGCACAAACAGGAGATTTTCAGCAGGAAATTACTCACACAGTTAACCTGCACAGATTTGTGTCATAATACAACTTTTTTTAAAATAATAATCTGAATTATTCAATTAAAGAGCTGCATTGATTATACACAAAAAATATGACTTCCATATTGGTGCAAACATGGATATTCTTTAAAGGATTTGCATTGAAGTATCAAGTGCACAGCTCCAGTTAATTATTTTCACATCTGTAAATCTACCAATTATCCATTTGTAGTGGCTGTCACAGTCTCAACTAGTTTGAAGTTTTATTTTTAGTCTTTAAAAAAAGTATTTTGCAGTATTTTTCCTTTAAAAAAAAAAAGACTAATCAATTATTAAAATAGGCGCTAATTAATTGTTTACCATTTGACTTTGAGTGTTTCAGCTCTAAAAGACATCATTAAAACATTAAGATTGTTTTTTTTTCTTGTTTTATTTTTTGTTTTTTAACCCAGAATAACCGCCCGAGTTTGAAACGCGTTGCTTCGCTCTGAAAACAACACAGCGGGAGAAGAGGAGAAAATTCATTCATCTGTAATTATCAGTGGCGCTCTGATGTCAGGTACACAGCACACGCAGGCTGCCAGGCCTCCACCAGCAGCAGAGTGAGAATAAACTGGGAAAGCCTGCCTGCGAATGTATCAGCAGCTCTCTGCCAGCTGCCTGTCTGGAATAAACAAACACAGGCTTATTTGTTGCAGGCGGAAATAGGCAGAATCAAACTCTATGGCGCTTATTAAAAAGCTCTCCTAATCTTTTGCAGAGCACACATTGCTCTGAGATAAAGACCACCAAATTAATTACCGGTTAATTATCACTTCTCACACTGCTCGTTCCAAAGAGGACAATGGAGGTTTTTTTTTTCCACCCTCCCCCCGTTTTTTCCCCGGCCCGCTCCTCCCCCGTACATAGGTTTCCCTCTCTTCCTGATAAAGTGTTTATTTATTCCTACAGTATATTTGGCACAAGCAACCTTTTCCCAGCTACCTCTGGAGCATCTGTACTCGAGCATGCTGGGAGAGAAAGAGGAAATATGATTTGAATGCAAATCAGCGACGTAAACACAGACAAGCAGCAACATGTTGTGTTGATTATGGAATAATATTCAAATGCAGAATATTCAAGAGGAAAAAAAAAAACAACCTCAACAGGGGTGAAAAATCACTTCAGCGAAACTGTCAATGAGTAAAAAAGAGGAGGAACATTTACAGTAAATGGGAAAATGACTGCACTTATGCGTTTGTCCTTTCACAAGGCAGCGTGATTGAAATGTAATGTTTGGATTATTGAAATGTTTGATCCCGCTTGGTTTTTGTGGGGCGCGTGACTAGAAACGTCTGCTGCGAGTCTTCACGCTGGCAGCTTTTAAAAGCCGCGGCGCCACCTTTGACATGCCTTTAGGCTACGCACTTTACGCTAGGAGGGTGACAGGATGCTGTTTAGAGGATACGTCGGATAATAATCTGCGTTTTCACTGTTGTTATTGTCAGAAAATCCAAGAAAATTTAACCTACTGGGTTCTCTAAAATTTATTTATATAGCACATTTCACAGATAAAAATCACAAAGTGCTTTACAATAAGATCAGACATACAAGTTAAAATTAATTAAAAGCCCATTTGTATAAAAATGTCTTCAGCTGCTTTTTAAAGGAGTCAGTAGAGTCTAGACAGCCTCGGTGCCTGAAAAGCTCGATTCCCACGTGTTTTAAACCCAGTACGTGGGACCACCAGTAGCCTCTGACCTGAAGACCTAAGTGCTCAGGATGAAGCATGAGGTTTCAACAGGTCACAGATATACTGGGGAGCTTCACCATGCAGAGCTTTAAAAGTTACAACTTACAGTTAGTTACAACAACCAATGAAGAGAAGCCAAAACTGGAGTAATGTGTGACCTCTTGTTTGTGCCAGTTAAAAGTCTCGCCGCTGCATTCTGTACAGACTGAAGGCCGTTACAAAAGGCCGTTACAATAATCCAAACGAGAAGAAATAAAAGCACGAATCATCTCAAGTTCTGCCTTTGACACCAGTCTGAGTTTAGAAATGTTTCTTAGATGATAAAACAGTTCCGGACAAGTTGTTTAGAGTGTTTCTCGAGAGACATCGAACTATCAAATATAACAGCTACGTTTCTGAGACGCGACTGAAATGAAGGGTCTAAAAAACTGATATGCTGCTTAATTTCTGAGAGCATGTGATCAGGTGCAATGTATGACATATGTTCTCCTGAACTATGGAGCTCGGGTATGGTTCAAAAAACACGAGCTGCACTGTTGCGCTGGGTGGGGACGTTCCTTTTAGAGCACACACACACACACACACACATGTTTGGTATTCATCGCTTATGGGGACATCTAATTGACACAATGTAACCACATTTTGAGTCTCAAAACAGCCTTCAAACCAGGATTTTGGTCCCCATAAGAGTTGTTGGTATAGTAAACTTCCAATTTTTGGTCCCCACAAACATATGAATACACACGCTCACACAACGTTTTTCAGAAGTGCTCATTAGCAGCAATCGTGCAGATAAGAAATGCACCAGCTAGTAACAGTTGTTGAAAAAACTTTGATGTGCAGCTGTTTAATGAGAATTTATTAAAGAAACTGTGTAAACTATTAAACTATATATTATAAATCTTTCCTTTTATGTGTGTATTTGTGGTACAGTGCTAGCATACGAGGAAAGAACAATCTAGCTAACAGGAGCGACACGAGGGTTGAAAATCTGTTTTATTTTACTATAATCTAATTTTCTCACAAACACTGGTGCAGCTTTGAGCAGCAGGCTTCAGTCCAGCTTTCTTCGGATGCTTGTTTTTAAGTCGACCCTCATCTGGAGTCACCTTGTGGTGAGGCGCCACATCTACTTGTAAAAATCATAGTTGTGGATCCTTTTTGAGTTTCAATTACTGAAATACTGGCACGAAATATAGATATCATTAATAAAACATGCAGGTGGGTTTAACAGGCTTTCCTGGCACACTCAGCACTTATTGAATAATTGGGTATAAAATGAACAGAAGCTGCAGTAGAAGTGAAGAAACTCTTGGGAGCATGGGAGCAAACAATACGGCATAGAGGTTATTAACAAAATTAACAGATTGATTTATGATAATATACAAAACATAAGGCACTAAAAAATAATCCTGCTTTTTGTCTTGTAGTGTACAGTACTGCTGTATGGTAAGTAACTCCCACCCTGGAGTTAAAATACAAGTTTTTACCACGTTGAACAATTAGAAGGCTCCCTTTTACAGGTTGCTATGGTGACGAGTTCTTCCCCCCCATCTAAAAGTGATGACACCAACACAAATTTTACATGCAGCTACTTGCACAACACCGAGAGCATTGCTTAATGTTGCTGCAGAAATAATAACGCTCGCTTCGAAGCGTGGACAAATGTCCCCGAAACAAACCTCCGTAATTTCATGAGTTTATCCATTAAAGCCAAACTAAGATAATTGCATAAGTGATGCCAAGTCTCAGGGAGCAATGTACACATTTGATTTATAGATATTTAGCTGAGCTCCCACCCCCAACCCCCCCCAAAAATTAGATAATGCATCATAAGAGGATTGTGCTTTGATTAAATTTTGAGTTTTAGAGGATTTTTGTTGTTCAGTGCTTTTTCCTATCACTCCATTATTTAGAAGAACTCGCAGGATCTTTGGTGCAGAATGTTTCCAGTTGAATGGGAAGAAAGCAGCGGAACACATGCAGCCTTTAGATCAGATATAAGGAAGAAATTAACGTATCTTTGTTACTGCAAACAGCCAAGGGGTCAGAAATCACAGCAAATTTTGTGTAAATAAGCTAATTGACTTAATCTCCGAGTTCTCCGAACGTTCAGCAGCAATCTGTTTCTCCTACGAGCACTACCTTTAGTCTGAGCCTTTAGTTTCAGGAGTAATCTCCATCTATACTTGCATATCTGTAAACGGGTACCAGCTGCAGTATTTCACAGCTATGTTGCATCTGTGAGGACAAAGCAGAGGGTTGGATGTTTTCAAGAAAAATGCAATATTTCACTGCTTCGACTGACTTTAAGTCATGACAGCAGCTAAGCCATGAAACATACAGCAACACATTAGAGGCCCAGCAGCAACGTTACAGATCTCCAGTAGAGGGCACGGCAATAAGGAGAACCCACACCAAAGGTATGTGAATCTGGCTGTAAGGCTTTTGGTGACTCAGTGGTAACCGTGCAGACTGGGTAAACCCGGGATATCGGCATTACCAGTCTTTTTAAATCCAGTAACACAGCTGTAAACTGATGTAATCGTCCAATAGTTATTGTTGTTTGCATAGCTCAGACTTTCTATGAATTAAAGGTTTTATTTGTATTGTTCAGCTCAGCAATAAGTCTACACGTGACAGCCTTCTTCCCTTGATGATCTTTAACTTCATACCAGCCATCCGTTTTCCTCCACTTATTCAATTCAGGGTCACGGTTGGGCCAGAGCCTATCACAGCTATCGCAGGGCAGACTTGTCTTCATACATTAGATCTATTATTCAAAGATCACAGTGGAATCTAAAGATCTTCTACTCCTGTTTCATGACCTAGATCTCATTGATAAGATAAAAGCCGTTTAATATTTGCAGAAAAAAGGAAAAGAACTACAGCCTTAGCAGGTTTGTAGTATAGTCGTGTAGCAAAGGTCCAGGATGGAACAACAATAAGACGCTAACACATTAGTGTGCACATGTTGGTTAAGTAAGCCCCCTTTTGCGCACTCGTGTACATTTTTTACCTGTTTTTCTTGTTTTTTTTCCCTCGTCATTAAAGACAAGCTGAACCCAGCAGTCATATTTCTGCTACATCCGGCTGTGTGGTACTGTTTGTCCCACTGGAGGTTTCCACTGTCAAAGACCTGCCTTTGATTCAAAAGGTGGTGGCGAGCACTGAAAGGAGCTTCTAAGTGTGCGTTTGCAGAGCCGTATGAATAAGAAGATGCTGCAAACCCGTTCAACAAACCTTTTCTTCAGAAGCTGTAAAAGGGTAAATGTCGCACCCAAAGCTTTAGTGCCGGCTGCCCTCCATATAAAGAGTCGGTAAACAGAAGTAGCAGAGCGTTGTGGGGTTGCTCGGTGCGGAGCAGGTACATGGACACGATGATAAGGCCGGGGACGCAGGAGGAGACCCAGCACAAATGAAAGGCTAAGTAAGGCAGGCAGGCGATCTTGTCATCACATTAGCCCGGCCTCATTGTAATTGTGAGGCTGCTGCTGTCAGCCCCGGTGCAGCACAGAGCTCCGAGTCAGAGCTAGAGCCAGCACCCCGGATAAAGTGCTCCGCCGACTGGAGATAATTGAAAATCCAAAAAGACTCGGGCTAATTTGATTACACCAGGCAATCGCTGAATTGTTCCCATTATTAAAGGGATTTGATTATGACATGAAGTCAAGTAATTATTGGTGCCGAAACTGCAGGAGCTGTCCCTTCTGATGAGGGCCACTGCTAGAGGGAAACAATGGTCCCTGTGTGTGTGCGGGATTTGTGCCGAGCGTGAACATGAAGGTATTTTACGTTCAAAAGAAACGAAAAGGAAAATCAGCAAATGTCACTTGTAATAGAACTTTAATGTCCCCTCATTTTACCAAAGTGATGCTTGAAATTTGACAAGAAATGAGTCTGTTGATCCACTTATTGTTGGAATGATGGGAATTATTCACACTTTTGGCTTCAAAGGACAGCAGCGAAGAAACAATGAGGCTAGTATGAGCTCCAGTGCTAAGACATCCTCTGATATCTGATGCCTGTAAACTATACTTTGTATGTTTACGCGTCAAATGAAGTCCTCCTTCGTGCTGGAACGCGTCGTTTCGCGAAGCCGAGTGACTGACGCCGGCCACGGGAGTGAGAAGCGACGTAAAGACTGGAATAAAGTGCCAATTAGACCAATAATCGACTGCGAGATAAAAATGATGTTTGTTAAAAAACCAAAACTGCTGCACAGACAGATAAAACAATAAAGCTGCAGCCCAATGTATATTACATTTGTGGAGGCAGCAGTATGGCTCTGCAAGCTGTTTTTTAATGGATTTTTGAGAACAATGGGCACAGAAGCAAACCTGCAGTCGAACAGACTGTCGTGCAGTTTCTGAAATACATCGTCAGGTTTCGACTTTTCCCAGGTTTTAATGGCAGCGAGAGGAAAAAAAAAAAAGTCAAATTGCAGCAGTTTTTGCCTTTCACTTTTGATTCATCACTTCCTGAGGACGAAGCGGCCCTACCGACAGCAGAGTATAATTTGGGCAAATAGAGTGAAACTACATCATCTCACTTAGGGGACGAGGGGAAGCTCTTCTGTTTCTGCCCCACTTAAGTGATTTAGGCTGATGGGGATGGGTGTGTTTGTGTGGCGTTTCTCTCTTTCCTTCTCAGCTCTGTGGCGACTCTTCCGCGTTCGC
Organism: Neolamprologus brichardi; assembly: GCF_056152115.1. Taxonomy (NCBI): domain Eukaryota; kingdom Metazoa; phylum Chordata; class Actinopteri; order Cichliformes; family Cichlidae; genus Neolamprologus; species Neolamprologus brichardi. Next base: position 23,454,479 of record NC_142107.1, read on the forward strand.
TTGTGGAAGACATTTCCACACGGGGACAGGTGAATAAGGGAAAGTTCAATAGTTCGACACGCTCATCATTCTCGCTGTCTCGTCGCCCCTTTCTGCCCGCTGATTTAAATATCAGCTGAATTCAGTGAACGCTCCCATTAAGGCCAGAGACAAGTCGTGTGTAATGTATGCCCCCTCATGCAGCTCCCTCGTATTTGCCACACACACACGCCTCTCCTCTGCCTTTGGGTGGTATATTCATATGAGGGATTAAGAATCCTTTGTCACTGGACCCCATTGACATTTGAGTGAGCATTAGTGAAATTAAAACTGCATCTGGACAATATCCAGCCACGCTTTGGTCCCGATTGTGACGATTGGCCGGGGGAGGCGGTGTAGCCACGCGGCGCGACCAGAAGGGAGCAGTCTTGTGCCTGCTTGTGTGTGTATGTGTGTGTGTTTTCAGTGTTGCTGTACAGTACATACACTCATGCACACTGGGTATGCAGAGATGGGAGTGTGGAAGTGTGAAAGAGTGATTTTGTCCCTTTTGTATCTCTGCGAGCGGCGCCCTTAGTTCTGCATGGATGGAGGTATGAAGAGTCACAGTGGGAGAAAAAGGCACAGCTCTCTTTAAGGCAGGCTTTACCCACTCGAGTGTCCCCATTTGAGACACAGTGCCCAGCTTATCCCCCCCAAAGCACCTTTGGCTAGGCCAGATTCTGTTCTCCTCCCCCCCCCTTAGAAAAAAGTGCTCTCCTCACCCTGTCAGCCCCTGCATGAGGAGTGTGGGCAACCAGACTAGCAGAGATGACTCAGCCTCAGCCTCCCGTCCCACCCCCCACCTCCCTCTATCTCGCTCATTTAACCAAATTTAAAAGTGACTGCGTTTGTAATTCACCTCTGTGCATGAATAAAGCTGCGTTCTTATCCAAAATGAGCTCTATATACTGTAGATGCGTGATGGTTGTTTGTGCGCCCCCGTCCTTAGTGGCAGCAATAGAACGAGTGGTTTGAGGTTTATTTATTTATGCCTTTCAGGCTCTCTTTTCCTCTTCATTTTGGGGCTAAGAAATGGCAAGCAAGTGCCGCTGAGGCTGTAGAGATTAAGTTAGCATTGATTGCTTTATTGGTGTGGTTGGATTGTTTCGTATCTGGGAACATTTGATGTAAGCACAGACATTTGTCTTGTCTTGTGCTGTCTCAGTTTCGTCGAAAGATCATTCATTTCTCTCAGTGCGTGGGATTTATTGGTAATATAGAAACGGGGGGGGGAGAAAATGCTTTTATCTTATGTATTCTGCATTTTTTATATGATGAATAAAGATATAGGTCCACTCTTTGGCCGCTACTGTTATCACTCTCATTTGATCTCTTCTAAGTTATGTCCCAATTTTAATCAGCACCCTATTACATCCAATAATGCACATGTAGCTAATCGGCGATTGTAATTACTACGTAGTCCGGCCTGAGAACTATAGATCTGACTTGCTTATTTGGAGCTCTGCTGCCGTGGACTTTAGGATGTACATTGGCATTGATCACAAAAGTCAATCACGAAGCACATTATAGTAACTCTTTTATGAGGGCTCTGCAAAGTTACGCAATCCCTCCTCCTCTGTTTGATGCCCATTTCTTTATTTATTGTGCTGAGCTGGTGTTATCCCCTCTAGACTGCGTTGTAGATTTGTTTGAGTGCATCGGTACCACTCTCCGTTGGCACCAACCATCAATAGTCCACCCATTAAAATGTGGAATTGCTTAACGTAACACAGTAATATGCATTTCTCTGTATGGAGATGGGTATTTGCAAATAGACCTCAGATCAATGGTCTTTTACTGCCTTCTGAAACCATTGTCTGCAAAACAATTGGAAATCTTTGGGAGAGTACGGTGGGGGCAGCGTTAGAGGAGCTGGAAGAGACGAAGCATCCCAGCACAGCAGCGAATTAATTACCCTTGTGAAGAATGAAGGTCTGTGAGATTTGCTTTTTGGGCCATTATCAAGTGACACTGCGAACGATTGTTTGTCCCTCTCTGGGTAATGTAGCCCAAACAATGGCTGCCCTACGCCATCATATGGATCATTAGCAGCTCACTGCGGGACCCCATCCTATGAAGTTGCCCTTCCGGGGGGCTGAGTGTTTGCTGGGTGCTCTCCTTCCTTCTATCTACCAAGGGACAGACAGCTGACAGCCCACAGGAGAAGACGGTCACTGGCTGCTGCTCATTAGGAATGGATGCGCTCGAGCTGGTTCGTCAGAGCGAATCCCGACGGGCGAACGCGCCGTTATTACCGAAAGCGTTAGGCTGCCGAGGGACGCCAAAGCTCGTGGAGACGCTAGAGAGACGAGACGGTGCCCTTAAGTCCAAATAGTAAATGCCAACAGTGTGTTTCTGTGGATGGACTTTGCTGTTGGGTTTGTGCTCCAGACTCTAAAATAACGAATGGCCCATAACAAAAGAGTCTTTTCTCTTAAACAAATGCTATTAGAAACAATCAATCTGTGGCGTTTGCTGAATTTTTAACTCTTTGCTCCTCTCAGAAGACAGGCCCCAACGTACGTCGTTCAAAAGCGATGTTTGGTCATAGCCAACCGGCCCATCAGCCTAGAGCAATGGTGTCCAACTCCAGGCCTCAAGGGTCGGTGTTCTGCAGGTTTTAGATCTCACCCTGGGTCAACACACCTGAATTAAATGATTAGTTCATTATCAGACCTCTGGAGAACCTCGGGACATGTTGAGGAAGGAATTTAGCCATTTAAATCAGCTGTGTTGGATCAAGGACACATCTAAAACCTGCAGGACACCAGCCCTGGAGGCCTGGAGTTGGACACCCCCTGGTCTAGAGGCATGTTTAACCTAAAGAAAAGATAAGGCATCTCTGTAAGGTGTTGAGCCATGAGTTAGCTGACGGGGACGGCTTTACTAAACCTCAACATTTAAAATTTCCAAGGTCTTAGATAATAATAATAATAATAATAATGGATTGCATTTATATAGAGCTTTTCGGGACCCTCAAAGCGCTTTACAATTCCACTATTCATTCACTCTCACATTCATACACTGGTGGAGGCAGCTACAGTTGTAGCCACAGCTGCCCTGACTGACAGAAGCGAGGCTGCCATATCGCGCCATCGGCCCCTCTGGCCAACACCAGTAGGTGAAGTGTCTCGCCCAAGGACACAACGACCGAGACTGTCCAAGCCGGGGCTTGAACCAGCAACCTTCCGATTACAAGACGAACTGCCAACTCTTGATCCACGATCTCTGCCAGAGGAATCAAGCGCCATTCTTCTGAAAGATATTTTCTTATTTGGTGTTTGTATCTTGGTGATGGAGAGCACTGACCAACTAGACCAGAATTGCCTGGACTTGTTAAGTTAAATTCATGGGCTATCGACGGGTGGATAGATCACGACCATCAGGATAGAAACATTTCATCTTCAAGATAAAGATGACTCAAAATGTCTTTAATTCGTTACCTTTTTATAGCTAACAAGGGCTAATCTTATGTTACATGAGAGTGGACACCGTTCTGTTTTTTGTTTTGTTTTTCTAACACCACTCAACCAGTTGAAGGAAGGTTTAACAATTGGATGTCTGGAGGTTATCTATTAAATATGGGAAAAAAGGACAAATTTAAATTAAATGACCTTTTACAGCACCTTGATATAGAAGAAATAAAGGAATTAATGGCGTAAGTCATGGATTCAAAAGGCCTAATGTAATCGCTGCCATCATAATGTGTAGTTAAAGTGAACAATATGTCAAAATAAATGATTGAACTTTGGGCTGGTGTGACTTTTTAATCTTCTTAGTTTGTTGTTTGTAATAAAACTCTGTTTTAGCGTCGACCTTAAGACGAAATAGATCTGGACGTCGTGTTTTTACCTACGTTCTTGCGACAAACAAGCAAAGATAACGAATGTCACGTTTTAAGGCTTTTCGACCTACGAGCTTATATCAGCACTAAAACAAACAAACTAAGAAAATAAATAAATAAAGGAGTAAAACGCTTTACCTTGAACCCGTGGTCCAATTTGTTTGTCCAAACAGACATATAATTTAATTCCAGTTCATGTTTTGAATGTAGTGTGCATTGCAAGAGAAACACATTTCCCCAGCGAAATGGGAAAAGCACAAACAAAATTGGCAAGGTGCTGATGGATTTTATGTACAGAGGATGCATAATGCCCCGTGTCAAAAAAGCAAAGTGAAATTTCCTGTTAAATATGCAAAATCCCGGCTGTCTATTGAATGATAATGGCTCGGCACCTTGTCGCTGGGTTGCTGACTCCGTTGGCTGCGCTTCAAAGGCCTGTTGACTAACTTTGAAAAGACCTTGTGTTTCCTGACTCTGGGCTTTCTAAGATTGGACAAATGCAGCAGAAAGAGGGCTGTACGAGTGCCAGTCACGGCTTCCCCGAGACGCCCGAGGGATGTCAGCCTTTGAAGTGATAAAGACCCACTGTTTCTCAAGACAGCTGTCTCAATGTGGCCGAGCTCTGTGATGCGCTCATGTTTTTTAAAAATGACCATGTTGCTTTTGTGCACCATGCATTTCTTTGAGGGGCCGGTGGGGTGGGGGGAAGGGGTCACATGCGGCACGAGTTAAACTCCTTACTATTTCTTTGAAGTCTGGGGTTCTAGCACACTTGTGATGTGCACTTTATGACCATAAGTATGTGGATCCACTGTAAGCAAAGGCTTTCCTGTGTTTGGACCAAAGGCTTGGGTTCCAGCGGGGGGACCTACTTGTGATGCAGTATAAAAATATTAGAAAATGTTGTGCTTTTAACTTTGGCATCAGTTAAAGGACAACCCTTTGCAGTAAACAAAAGCAGATTTAAAAAAAGGTTTTCCATTCGCCAAAAGATGGACTGACCTCTTTGAAGGCCTCAAGGTGGAATTCTGCTTCCCGAGGCCCACATAGGCCAATAATCCAGCTTTGTCTAAACCTTAGCGCCTCTAAAATCTCCATCAGTCACACTTGAGTAAAAATAGGACCTCAGCCTTTTTGTGACTTGGAAAAATTAGATTGGATTGAATTTTTTTTTTGCTAGTCGCGATGACCAACTGGTTCCAAACAATCACGATCCCGCTCCAATGGACTCTCGGATATGCTGGAGAACGTTTGCAAATAATTGCTGTGTAACTTATAAATGCAGGCAGATTACCAACAGCCTGAGTCAGAGTGCAACTCATCTGACATTGCAATATGTGACTCGGCACAACTGGTGCAACTGTGAAGACAATATGAACTAAAACAGTCAAGTTTCCTCTATATGACATAAATGCAGACACTAAACTGGAGAATTAAGTTTGTACTTTATTTAACAACAACATCCTGCTCACAGGTGGCTGTCAGTGCACTGCAGCAGTCATGGCCTTTAAATGCTATATCCAAAATGGCTGCCCTACTGCTGTCAGTTGCTTGTTTTTGCCTGGGAAATCTTTGCAAATGTAATGAGAGCTGCAAATATCATCAATATATGATCATCTATTTAAAATATTCATTTAGATCCACTTTGCTTTGGTGCAAAATCACCACTTTTCTGCAGAAAGAAAAGTCTAAACTTTCTTTTTTTCATGTTTTAATCTAAAAAATATCCAGGAAGTGCTTCAATTCATATTTTTTGTGTTTTTCTTTAAGTATTAATCCAGGTTGAGTCCAGTGAGTTACATTTATAGCAAATTAACAGCTCACATGCAGTGAATGTGATGCTTTTGGTGCCACTGGCACACTTAGTTCTGTGAGTAATCCAGCCTTGCACCCAAACACCTTCGGGGTGAACTGGAAAGCCATCTGTGAGCCCGGCCTTATCAGTGTTAGACCTCGCTAATGCTCTTTAGACTGAATGGGACAAAAATCCCCCCAGCCAGGTTCCAAAATCTGATGCAGCGCCTGTCACAAGAAGAAGGAGGCCGCCGCGGCCATCTTCAGCGACACGTGATGTAACGTTTATGCGTCCTGGCTCTACTGGTCGTCTAGCTCGACGTCATTCGTCATCCTCATCAACCGGCCTCACCGCGGCATCCTGTTATCACCAAATCCAGCGTGCACAGTGCATTATGTGATTATGTGGCTACCGGTTGTTATGTCAGATGCGTAAAGGCTTAATAAATGTAGCGCGGAGCTCAACTTCATGAAAAATGGGCCGCTCGCTGTAATCAATGCGGGAGCAACACGAATCCGACTGGCCATTATTTTGTCGGCCTAATCATTTGAAGAACCAGAGACAAACTACCACCTGTGGTCTGAGCATTGATCATGTGTAGGTATTTTATTAAATCTAATAATACACTTTCTTTTGGCTAAATCATCCTGCACATTTCAATACCAAATGACTTCTGTTCATTCTATTAAAGTGGAACTACTCTCAATTATGTTTCATACTCCTGTTGTCTGATCCTAATGAAGATGAAACACTTTCATTTTTCCAGTTAATTAGTTCATATTTAACAAAGGTGCTGTGCCATCAGACTCCAAGGAAGTGCTTTTTCTTTTTTTTCTTCGCTCCCTCCGCCCTCGCTGTTTCGTCTTCGCCTCCTATGGCATTGAAAATAATCCCTTTGCTTTTATCCTTCTATAGAAATTGTGCCTGTGCGCTTTTCTCTTTTTTTAAATGTTGACACTGTTTTAATTGAATTCCTCAAAAGAATCCACCTGATCCTCGCTCTTTTTTTTGAATGAGCTTATGCATTGTGAATGTACTTATTCTCCAGGTCCTGTTGGCAGGCAGTGCCAAGGACAGCTAATTGAAGGTGAATTGATAATGCCCCAGCTGTCTGTGTGTTGCAGCCTCATAGCCGGTCTGCTGTGCACGTCTTTGATAAGTAATTCATCTGTTTGGCCTGGCAGCACTGCCTTGTTGCTTTCATGTCACTCTCTCTCTCTCTCTCTCTCTGTATGTGTGTGTGTGTGTGTGTGTGCGCGCATGTGCATATGTGAAGCCTTGGATGCTCTCTCCTCGAGGCTATGTGTCTGTAGTCATGGTCAGCAGGGGGTGAAACCTCTGCTGTGTCTGCGCTAGCACTCCGGGTCTCTGGGTGGCATTACAGTACTTCATCTTTTTTCTCCCAAGCTTCCTTATAATTGGATCTACTCCCCCCCCCCCCCCCCCCCCCCCCCCCAAAAAAAAAAAAAAAGAATCGGTGCAAGTCAGCCGCCACCTTTCCTAACCTCCACAAAAACTTCATCTTCAGAAAACAATCCAGGAGTGATGACAGCTGATGTGACAGTGGAAGGTAAAGCTCACTAGGGTGCCACCTTCCTGCTCCCAAACCGCCTCCTGTTGCTTTAAAGATGACTTCTTTCCCCTCGTGCGAACCCCCCTTCCCTTTCCCCTCATATGCCTTCCACACTTCACCTCGACCCACCCCACCTCTGCTTTTGCGGTGCGATTCATTAACATGTTGAGGTGGACATAGCGGGCCACGGAGCAGCAACTGAATCAATGCCCTTGTCTACCAATCTGCCCTTTATCATGTTAATATGATTTCCATTGATGGAACGCTTTTTCAAAATGGCATCCCTCTATGGTTTTACATATTGACTTTTTAATTCATGGCCCTCAGTGCTGCATCACTCTTGTTGTGCCGCTGCTGCAAGAATGCTCCCAGATCAGAGACGGATGTTGCTTGAGTGTGGAATTGACTTCAGGGCAGTGTTTTTTATTTTCTTTCACTTTTTTTTTTTTCCCATCTTACTTCGTGCCTCCTCGCGTGCGTGCGCGCATGCATGCTTGTGCGTGCTTGTGCGTGCGTGTGTGTCTGCAGGTCCACTCCTTCCCTTCTTAACTGCTGTCTCCCTGTGGTGTGTGTATTCTCTTGTTAGGACCAAGAAGAAGAAGAAAGCCCCGCTAGTTTCATGTCGCTGGGGCAATAAGTAAGATGCCTCTTTGCTAATGTTCTCACCAAAATACAATCTGGCCTCAATAGCAATAATGTTTACGGCTCCTCCCAATAGCCAGTGGAGAATCGCCTGAACCTGTAACATAGCTATAACAGGAAATGAGAATTTAATGCCCCGTAGAGCGACGTTGTAGAAGCAATATAACATATATATTATGAAGGCTGAATGATGTCTTTCTTATCGTAGCTCGTGCTTTTCCATGTCTGTTTCTTTGGAGATGATTGTTATTATTATTTCCATGTTTAATTAAAAATTGATCCCAAAATTTTACTTTTCTGCAGTGCAGCATCTGTATACAAAATGTAAACAACACTACAGTGCTTTCAACTGCATACTTCTTATTTTGCTTGTATTATTGACTCGGTACTTATCCAGCGGATAACCGGTTCATCTGCAGTATTTCTGCCCGATTAATGCTTAACCTAAATCAGTTAGGGTGCCTCATGTACCCGAGGTCCGAAATAGTTTTCGTCCACGACAGTCGATCATTTTACGCTGTATCGAATGTTTTACAAGAAAAACAACCGTACTGTAAATCAGGAGCGTCACAGTCTGCTCACAGAACAGTGTTAGTAATGTTTTAATCTTCCATTAGGACAGTGCTTCTCAATTATTTCCTGCTACGCCCCCCTTAGGAAGAAGAAAACATTTGGCGCCCCCCCAAATAGCATCATTTGTCTATAAAATTGTTATTATAAGTACATCTCTGCATAACATTGTATCCTTATTAACATTAAAGAAAATGAAAAATGAAGAAAAAAGAAAGAGCTATAGATCAACTTCAAACAAAGAATAACTTTATTAATGTTGTTTTTTTTTGTCTGTAACAGAAAATATTCAAAGTGCATGTAGTAGTACTGCAACTCTCTAAACTACTACGACTACATTTAATAGAATAGAATAGAATAATCCTTTAATTGTCCTACAAGGGGGGGTAATTTGGTTGTAACAGCAGCAAAAAACCACATACAAACAGAACAGGACAGAAACACAAACAATGTTTACATATTGACATCATGGACAATAGTTACAAAACAAAGTAACTATCCTTATCAAACTATAAACATTTTCTTGACCGACTTGAACCATTCTGAAAAATAAAATTTAAAAAAAATCAGTAAATACATTTGAAAATTTCTTCATCTCCCACCATAGTCGCAGTGAAGCCAAGTGCTACACTTGGTCCTATTTCCTCATCTTAGCTTTCAGGAGACGTTAGTTTTCCTCGTTATCTCCGTCTCTCTCTGACTTTCTTTTCTTTTTTTTATTATTACCTCTTTTATTGGGACAGCTGTTGAACATAACAGCAGTTTGCCTTTTTACACTTTCTTTGCTGTCACATTTTAACTTATAATTGAAAAATAAAGAAGACAGAAAAAGAAAAGAAAAGAAGAAGAAAAAAACTAACAAACAAACAAACAAAAACTAGGGTTAGGAGGCAGCAGGGCAGGTAGGTTTACGTAGTACTCAGGGTTGTAACATCATATACAAAATCACACCTCATATGCTTAACATAGTCTGTCCATTTAGACCATATTCCGTAGAAGGTATCCCTCTGAAGTTTAAGAGAAAATGACACTTTTTCCATCGTATAGATCTCTTGTACAGAATGTATCCAGTCTTCTATTGTTGGTGGTTCAGGCTTAAGCCATCTTCTCGTAAGATGCTTTTTACTTGCGGCCAGAAGGATATACAGGAGTCTTCTGTCGTTGGAACTTTCTTTTCATCAATGTTTGAGGGTCTTGAGGATTCCTGTATCTCCTGCACTGTGCTGAGTGTGTGCGCATGCTCGGTGCAAAAAACTCTGCCACCTGCTGTAGTGGATGTGCATTCACACTTTATTCAAGGACGGCAAAAAAAAGCACGTTCAAGCATGTTAGGATTAAGTTCAACTGTGAGCATTCACAGCCCAACTGTACGCTAAACACGTCCAAGCAAAAGAAGAACGATGCTGCTGGTGTGAACTGACGACCTACCGTGAATGTAGCCCGTCTCTTACTTTTTTAACATGTGGATAAAATGAGGAGGTCGGTGGATGATGGAGCTACTGTAACCAGCTTTGGCTGATAGTTAGCGCTTCCTTCCTGATGATGATCAGTCAGGTATCAGTGGGTGATGTTTTACAGTTTTATTTAATCACCTAATCTGACACAGGGACCGTCGCAGCAGACAATGCCGTGCAGCTCAGCTTTGAGTGGAATGATGCAGCTGTGGCAGTATTACCCATATGGAACAGATATATATAAATCTTATAAAGTTTGTATCTTTATAAGATTTGTATGAAAAGCACACAAGAGTGAAAACAGATTAAGATCCCTTGAAAAATTATATAAATGAAACTTGTATGTTTTGGATACTTCCTAAAACAATATATGAAAGTAATGAATTACTTTCATGAGTAAATCATATAAGCCTTATATGATTCACTATATGAAGCAAGCCAAATCTGATGCAAGTCTTTTATAAGTTTCTATTCCATATGGGTAGTTATGTAAGCAACAGCTCTTAAAAAATAGAGATATGAAACAAACAAATATAAGGTTTTGCTGTTTTCCACCCGCTCAAATGTGATGCAATCCTGAAAATAAAGCGACCGGCACAGAATAACAGGAGAATGAGATCACAACAAGACGTGATGTGCAATCTGGAACAGAAAATCAGTCTGGAAGGTATGCACCTCCCACGGGACCTTCCCAGTGGGTAATTATCCCTCGATAGTCCCCAGAACTGTTTTGTCTCAAGAAGCTAATGATAAGGCAGGTGGCTGGATGTGTGGCTCCTGTACTCGACATGCAGAGTGAATGCATGAATATCCCGAACCTGCTCGTGTAGGGGGGGAGGGAGCAGGGGCGTGTTAGTTCAGATAAATGTGTCAAGTGCCAGTGAAGGTAGAAAAAAAAATGCAACTGCATTTTAATTGCACTGCAGTCAAACATTCGTCCAGTGCTTTTAAGAGAGAGATCCAATTCATCAGACGCGCAGCTACTGTGCGCCGCCACCAAATGTGAGCTACAGTTGTCTCTTAGCATATATGAACAATTAAATGAAAGTGAAATTACTGCCAATGCAGCAACATTTGATGCTCGGCGATTCGGCATCCAATCACACGCAGGCGTCGGCTCATAAAACGTTTCAATTACAGCTGCGGCAGAAAGCAGCCAATCGTGCCGCCTTTGCTTTGGCTGTTGACACTGAACTTCAGCCATGTACGTCTGGGGTTCCTCGGTGGAGAGCCTTGCAGATCTATGTTGAGCTCAGTGATTAAGCAATGGCTCTTCTCTCCATTTCAAACGACAAGCTGCCAGGGACTTTGGTTTTAAATTGTGCAATTAGTGATCTGGCATGCTTTGCTTGGCTTCAGTCAGACTCAAATCCCAGTCCAGGGCCTCGCTGAAGCACAGTCGACAACACATACTCCAGGAGCATTTGTCAGACAAATTCATCTGAGCCTCCACTTCCACTTTGCTCTCCGAGCACACTAACCTCCCTCAAATGTCAGCCAGAGTATTTACCGTCTCGCTTGTGGGTAAACAATCGCGATCCAGGTTAGGTAGCACCAGATTTACAGTGATTCCTCTCAATCAGAGCAGATAATCATTCACTGTTTGTTAGTTTTTTTATACAGATGGAGCGAATTATGTTGAGTGTGCACAAGCCTCTGCCAAAACTCCAACTACTTGCTTTCACTATATTAAAAATGATCTGTTTCCCCGCAGTCATAAATTATAAATATATTTACATTTACAATATCCAGCTAGCTGCTATAATAAATCTACATAATCTCGTTGCAGCAAATATATAAATTAGGTTGCTTATTTTAGGTTGCAAAACTACAAACAACCACCTCTCGATCGTTACGTTGGCTCAAAAACGAAAAGGGGGGCTTATATAACACAATGATTAGTGTGCTATATAAATAACCCAGGCTTGGATAATATTGAGAACAGCTTAGATAATAGCCTTAATATTTGATTTTCTCTTTGAAGTCGGGGCTGGGTGCATTAAAAGTTTAAGAAGAATATGGTAAAACTTGTCATCACCACCAAGATTCATTTGAGCATGTATTTTTAATAGACTCTTGTAGGAGGAATTTCCACAGCTCCGAGAACTGCTTTCATTTCGGCAGCAGTTTGTTTCATGTCTAAAGCCGAGCATCAGGAGTCTAGCATCTGACCAGCTGGGATTTAATGTGCCTTGCTGATAGATGAAAACTTGCAAAGTTGCAGAAAAAATATTCTGAATTACAAGTACCTTTCGCCCTCCCTCCCCCCCCTTTCGCTCACATCCAAAAGTACAGCTGGATGCTAAATATTTTTCTGCTCGGCGGAAACAACAGTCGTCTGCAGAAATGGCATTATGTGCCGTTTATCACTGCTATATTTGCTGTGGTAATTAACTTTTTAATGCTGGGAGTTTTGATATCTATTACAAATTAGCGCTATTTTTTTTTCTACTTCTCATCGGGGACACAACAAACATGAGATGTTCTGGGCGCATTAGAATGCAAATTTCCCTCTGCAGCTTTCGTTTTGTTTCTGTGACAACTGTTGGATCGCCGTGGCATGAGGAGAACGCCAGAGAGTATGCTCTGCCATTCATCACCGACGATCCGAGCTCCAGCGGTGAAAAGAAATAAAACTGCAGAAATCGCAGCCTATAGTATATGTCCCCGTTTTTAGTTGAGGCTTTCAAATCTATGAGGGTGATTTCACTGATGATCACTTCTCTCCCTCAGGATGAGGAGCTGTAAATGTTAACAACACAGAGTTTTTAGATTCTGGCACAGGCTGAAATCCCATCTAACTGCCAATATGTGTTTCTGCGGTTTAATACGCTTTAACCCAGTCGCGTCTGGCTGTGACGGACATTTAGTGCATTTAGCACTAAAGTACTTTTTTGAGCTTCTTACTACCTTAAACTTCTGTTTAACTACATTTTAGAGGGAACGATTGTATATTTTACTACGCTACATCAATTTGAGAGAGCGATTGTTTCTTGTTATCTCAGAAAAAAACAGAGATTATACAAAACATTTCACTTTAGGAAATGAAATTTGTTCTGGGTAAAACATACATTAATGCATCAGTGCTGGTGCACTGTTACATTGGGGGGGGTTAAGCACTTAAATATATATAAATACAATCCATTTACCATATGGCAAATGCATTCCACAAATTGGATTGTTTTGCGTTGGGTTTTTTTTGCATATAATTAGGGATGGGTATCGTTTAGGTTTTATCTGATACCGGTGCCAAACCGGTACTTTTGAAACTGTGCCGGTGCTTAAACAGTGCTCAAACCGGTGCTTAAAGAATGGAGAACACAAAATTGGTCCAAAAACCTCTCATGTTCAGCTGTTTTTTTGTAAAAAGATAACAATGTTAGCCTTTTCTGCAGCTATGGGGCATATATGGTATCACTCTTGGCTGGAAGCAGCTTAAACAATGGAAAAAACACAAACTTTGTCCAAAAACCTCTCATGTTTAGCTGTTTTCCACTTTTTCTTTGGTCATTTTAGCCTTTTTGTCCAGGGTGAAGGGAGTATCTGCCATCAAACAAGAAGACAGCTGCATGTAGCTATGATGATGTTTGCTAGTTCACCTTACATGCATTAATGTAATAACGTGGTTAGTCTACTCAACGTAAATTACACACGAACAACATGAAGCTACTCACGCAGAGAAGAACGGCTGCTGCTGCATCATCATCCTCATCATTTCTGCTACACTGGCAGGGCTAGGGGCCAGGACTCTCCTCTTCGGGTTTTTGGGGGATGTTGCAAACTCCGGGTCCGATAACAGGCACCACACCCGCAGTAGATGTGCTCGGTGTAAGGTCTCACAGCAAGCTATCAAATACGGCGCATTTCCCGGCGTTTAAAAACAACGCTATGCGTCGCCAGGTGTTTCATCAGATTTGAGGTGTTACCTCCTTTGACAGTATCACAGTATCAGCTTAAAGCACTTGTTGCAGCTGCTGAGTTTGCATCTTTTGCTGTGAAGTACAGCCAGACTTTTGACCGCTTCGCCTTGGGCATTTTTAATCTGTAGCTCTGCTCTAAAAGAACGTACGTACCTGGACCCGCCTACTATCCTCGGAAACGTAAAATGATTGGCTAGAATCTAAAGTGTATCACAGCTCAGGAAAAAAAAAGCACCGAAATGTGCGCTGCTTCTCGGTCTGGTTACTACTGTTTATGTCAGAACACCGGTACCCATCCCTACATATAATTAGTACTTTCTCTCGTGATTAAACTGCATTTTCAAATATATTGGCAAGTTGTTTTTTTTCATGTGTGAATTTTGTCATTTTTATTTTGCCAACTCGGGACTTTTCCATCTTAAGAATTCAACTTGTTAAATTATTAACCTATCAGTGCAATTGCTGAATAGTGCAACAAGCCGGTGCCTCCTTCCTTCTTGTTGTGTCGACCTAGAGCGTAGAGTTGTACCCAGACGCTGACATTGATTCTCATAATGTATAAATAGTAAATGTAGCGGTGCGGACCAAAGTTTCAGAGTAAATAATCTATTCTGAACCAAAGGTAAGCTAGCCGCATGCTACAAGCTCTTCTCCAGGGGCGTGTTTGGCCTCACGAAAACATGTCTCATCTAATTGCTGCGTTTTGTTGGAGAATCCGTCTCAAATTAATACTGACTTGTGAAGTCGAGATGTGTGAGTACCCTTTACGAGACTTGGAGCAGGAGTTTGCTGGTCATGACAACAGGTCTGATTCCTGCCACAGTCACAGTGAGCAGTCAGCTGCTATCCAGAAGTGAAAATCTTGGTAATTTAGAAACGTCTGCATGTTTCTGCCACGCGGTCCCACCACGGTAGTTTGCCCGTCTCCCTAAGCAAACACAGCAATTACAGGCACTGTCAGTCACTGTCAGATGTGGCATCAGTGATCAATCCAGCTCATTGGGCTCAGGACATTAGACATGGATATACAGTATATGCAAGGGAGTTAAACCCTCCCCGCAGCTCCCTGGCCTGCTGTTCATACATGCATCTGTTCGCTAAAACTGACACTTTCCCTTTTTAACCGCTAACAAAACAGCATTGTCCCTGCGCTTTAGGCCATCCTCGTGCGGTGGTGGTTGTGGTGTGTTCCAGTGTAATTCCTTTAAATAACGATGGGACATCATCTGTTAAAAACACTGAAGTGAAACATCAGGTGTTGGTATCGCTGCTTCAGAATGAAACACTAAGGTTTATTTCCTACAATGGCCATATCACAGCCACACACACACACACAGGCAACACAAAACAGGCAGAAATTGGGGCGGAAGAGGCAATGATACCATTTCCAGATGGTGAATTCAGTAGACCAGAATGCAATGAAGCAACAATACTTTTTTAACTATGTCCCATTTGTGACACGGTTGTCTTTTTTCACGTTTTAACTACGCTCACAGTGAGCACCCCAAATCTGCTTGAAGTAATGACTGAGGCATGTCGGCACATTACGCGCATGACTGGAAACTGGAGATAATGAAAACGGGAACTCCTGACACAAAATTCCCATTTTTTAATATTCAAAGGCAGTCGGTGCATATGATGCGCCAACCGTGTTCACCTCACAGAGGTCTAACTTTATTTAAATTCTGTTTGTATTTTCCTTCAGCTGCCACTCACGCCCTGGGTGCACTAGACAAATCTATATATGGTGGGATCAGTGGGAAAACAATAACTGAAATAGCAGTGGAAGGGAGTAGTGGGTAGACCAGAGGCATAAATGACAAGACAAAAATAACTCCTGGAACACTGTGAGCCCCGCAGACAGATGGATATAGGAGTATCTGAAGCAGGAGTTTTTCCTGTAAGTGCACAGTTATCACAGTGTCAAACCACGGAGGAAAAGCGCTGTAATAGCCCCATTCTTAACTTTATTTCATTGTAGCTTCTGTGCATGCACATTATTCTCATCTGCCCCTGTCGCCCTCGCACAGTACAACAGATAGAGATCTATAAGTACGATTGCCAGTCTGGAGGGAACCAGAGGCGAAAGGGGCTTTGTTAGGCTAGCGGTCCCCCCCTGCACGGCTGCGCTCCTGCACGGGTAAAGAAACAGCTTTACACACTGACCTCAGAGCTGTTGTTTAATCACCAGGGCATTTTAATGGCTTGTCAGAGTAATGAAATATGGTTGGAGGCTACCTGGTGCAAACATTACGATAAATCCCTCTCACACAAGCCTATGCAGGGCTTAATGGTTATAAATCATCACTTTGGGGAGAGAAAAATGACAGCTATTAAAATAATGAATGGGATGATTAATTTTTCACATTAAAGATTAAAAGCTATGAGAGGTATCATCAGATATTTGAGCCGCTGTAAACGTTTGAAAGTGAGAGCTTATTTTCCGCACTTTATGACGCCCTCCGTTTCTTCACTGTCATCCAAGTTTCTACCCCGTTTTTTTTTTAAATATATTTTTATTTTTATTTTATTTTTTCTCTTTTCTCTGTTTGCTGGCTTGGTGCGCCGCCAGCGCCGGCATTCCTTACACCTAATTTGTGCTCTTGTAAAAGTGCTCTGAGGAAAAGCCTTGAAGAACACTTATTGCTTGAGGCAGTACAGGACCCTCTCAGCCTCTCTGCAGGGGCTCCTCGTGGCTCGCGCTGACATTATTTCATACCTCTAAAGCTGTCATACCTATAGCCTTTCACAAGAAGAATAGGAAGAGCTAGCCAAAAGTGCTTTGTTTTGGGAGTCATTTATTATTTATTTATTTTTGTGCATTCTTGTCTCTTTCCAAATGCACATCTGTTTTGTTGCTGGTGAGATTAGTCAACTTTCTGCTTTATGTTGAACAAAGGCTGGATGGAATCGCACATGCTCGCTGAGCTGGAATAAATCCCCATGTATAAGCAATCTAACACAAGCTGTCTCTATGTCTCCATCAGATCGCTCCCAGGAGAAGATTTGTTATCGGACATACACAGGAGTGACAAATTATAGGAAAAACATGAACCATGACCCCGACAGTGCAGGGATCGGACGGCTCTGTTATTCTTTGTCGGGCATGTTGCTTTGGGTCTACTTCTCCCTCAGAAGGGTCACTTCAAGTCAATACAAAGTTGCTCTGAGTGATCTCCTTTTTAACCAGTGATGAAATGAATGGCCTCTTCAAGGATGACAATACTCCCATCCATAGGGCGCGAGAGGTCACTGAAGGGTTTGATGAGTGCGATAGATTTATGTGAATTGTTCCTTTTGGCTTTCATACTCGCCAAGTCCAACACAGTTGAATGGGTTACCAATCACAGATTGTGGACTGACATTTAAAACTTAGTTTCCTGCCAACGACACTCAGCTTTATGAACTTTGGTGCAAAGTAAAATCATTACTGCTGGTGTGATGCGCTTTATTTATCAACGTGGTCGCAATGCAAAAAATGTAACATTTCCTCTTATGACTGGGGGACCTGACCACAGCCTGTGGGGTTAAAAATAAAGCTAATGCAGAAACACTGAAAGCTGTAGTTCCTCAGGTGACCACTTGAGGCTGGTTCCAAAAGTTTTCAGTCTGGTACAAGAATGGTTTGAGCCTCTGTAGATTATTTCATAGAGGTCAAGTGAAACTTCGAGTTTATTTGAGTTTGAAGTCGGGTCACTTTGATAGGTGCATAGCAACACAGGAGGCTGTAGACACTAGCTTTACGGTCAGCCTCACCTCTGCTAGTCTGAGTCACCAAAGTGGACGTTGCTGGTTCTTCTGCAGCAATTATCTTACAAATGATGTGGCTGCCTTTTCAGTAATTGTACTAACAGCCTGTCTGTCTGGCAGAGCTACAATTAGCTGGTAACTGTCATCAAGGTATAGTTCATTCTAGTCAGTTTGACCAAATATCAACAGTCTGGCTTCGGTACTGAGGTTCTTTTATGTCATTATGTTTGCGTGGTGCACTTCTCTTACATACATACTACACACAACCTGTTCAGCTGTGTAGCAGTGGCTCATCATTTAGAAGAATACTCCATTAAGTCAAATTGTGGCATTTAGTTAGAACAAGCAAGGCAAGCAGTACTTGCCTAAAAATACACATTAAAATGTACCGAAATAAAGCTATTTGTCTACTTCAAGCTCTTCGCCTGTCAGTTAATATGTAAATCCAGCTTTTACATTGCTGCCAGCCTGTGGCCGCAGTCGGATGTTGTTGCTGAAAGCTGTGCTTATTTCATTCTCATGAAAGCAGCTCTGTCAGGTTTGAGGGCGTGTCCGTGACTGAAGCCGAGTAAACTCGGAGGCTAGTAGCTTTTTCCTTCAGTGGTTTTGGATAAACTTCTGACCTTTGAGACGAGACCAGAGTGTGAAGCAAGCTGCTGCTGGTCAGCTTTCACTGCTCTGAGATTAGCTATGATTTCTGCTTGGTATGCTAACACATTAGCATTAGCCAATTAGCTAACGCCAGTTAGATTTGTGCTTGGTATGCTAACACATTAGCATTAGCCAATTAGCTAACGCGAGTTAGCATTTGCAAGTAAACAGGCTTCAGAGATTTAGCATCTAACCTGGGAGTTCCCCCTTGTTAACCGCTTTGGCTAACATGTATGATGGAGTGAAGATTGAGTTTGAGATTTTTTTAATAACTCCGTTTATAAGGAAAGCTGTGACGATGATGGAGAGGCAGCAGCTCTGACCATGTCCGGGCTAATAAATCAGGCAAGTTAAGCAGGTGCAATCTTAGCAGCACTTTCAGATTAGCATCTACTAGGATACCTGAGTGTAATAGGTTTAACCAGCTGCTTTGCTAACACTCCACATTCATTTTTCATTTATATTTTGAATCCACTGTGGTTATTGATAGTTAACTAAGTCACACACTGATCCAGCCTTTTAATTTAGCTGATTTTTCTAATTATTATTTTACTGTACTGTTTGAAGAGGCCTGTGATTTGGAACAACTGTGTGTTTCCTAGATATGTGGCTCTCACAGGACAGCCACTACAAACACATGATTTATAGAATATGATGCTGGGCATTAAACAGACTATAAAGTATTTAAGATTAGCTCAATGTGCAGCAGTGATATTAATCAATTTAATACTGATGCGGAACATTTTCCTGAAGAACAATCATTTTTATTTTGATATTTTATGCACAGTTTCCCAATAATATTGTTTTATGAGTGGTGAGGTGTTTTCATGGTGTTTTATTGCTTCTTTTCCTGAAGAAATTGTTTAGAAATTTCTCCAGCACTTTACATTTTCAGCTTATAGTTGGTAATATAGTAGATTTGACTTTATTTAACTATAATAGTAATAACATTTTACAATTCTTCAGCCAGGAAGGATTGCAGAAAGGTGAAGATGTCCATGTAGAGTGAAGACAGGCAGCACAAATGGTATGTTTTAATCTCATCCACTTTATCTTGTTAAATAGGTAAATACTTTTTGTAAAAGGTTACGCCTCTGTACTGGCATGAGCCGTGCTTTAAGCAATGATGAAGACGACACGCTCGTCCCAGTAAAACACCTGAAACATGGAGAGTCGACGCAGAGGTGCACTGAAGCTGTTCGGGCAGCGAGTGGTGCCCCAGCACCTTAAAAGACACTGGATGTCGGCTTTCCCCTTTAATTTGTCACCATCCATAGAGTCCTAATTCAGCATTCACTTTCAGGGACTCAGTGCATTGTTCAAACATACATCACCCAAATTGCGAGGCAAAGATTAGAGGGGAAAAGCATAATTAGAACATTAATAACCATACATGTTGGGGAACATAAGTAATTGAGTTTTTATGATAAATAGGAACGTAAACAAAAGGCAGGAGAACGAGAGGTTCATTTAGATACTCCAAGCTGGGTCTCAGCAGAGACATGAATGTAGGCTTCTTCCACTGTTGCCCAATTATTTCTGTGTTTCCAGGCAATGATAGCATTGCTTGTCCATCTGCAGCCTTCAAAGGGATATTCAAATAGTCTCATTGAAGCAACGGCGCCATTTGTTGGCAGGGAATAAATTGTTGGCTGGAAAAAATTTTCATCCTCCCGGAGCGAAACCAGGTATTTGTGCAGTTAAAGTTATTTACAAAGTGGTGCGAAATTTTAAACGACTCCCAGCGATTCCGCTCGTGCCTGTTTTTTCCCCCTTTGATTCCTGCCATGTCAGTGTGTGTGTGTGTGTGTTTGTTTTTGGTTGCTTTTTCATATGCTGTCACCAGAGATGCGTGCGATGGCCACCCACACCTCCTTCATGTTCTTCCAGCTCTTTCTTACCGTCCGCTAATGATCCAGGGACACCGAATAGGGCCGCTGAAACAAAATGGCCACCTTAGCTGCCCACTTATATCTCAACCCTCCCCTCTCGAATCAATTCTGACATTTCATTCTGCCCTTATAGAAGGTAATGGTGCATTCAGAGGTTGTTACCGATAATGTTGAAACGGTATTGCTTGGTTTCATTGGATAGATGTACTGTAACCTCTGCTGTGGGATGGCTCCAGCCTCTCTCCACCTTGTGTGTCGTCCCTTTTTTTGGCGGGTGGGGGGTTGGGGGGTTCTCCAAGACTGAGATGTTGGTATTTACCGGCTCAAATATCTCTTTTGGCACAAGTGGGAGCAGCGTTTTTCATTTTTTTCCTGTTAACAAATAACCAACCAGTGTTTGTATTTTCCTCCCACTCTTGTGTTCACACAACATGAAGTGAAAACACCCTTTTAAGTCAGCTAGTCAATATGCTGTTTCTAATATATTATTTACTGCCTATGGGCTGTATATCTGAATGCGCTAAACAACTGTTTCGGTTTTGCAGCCATAATCATGTAGAGAGAAATCACAGAGCCAGATGTCTGGCCCTCGTTTTACAGCGTTTATGTTTTCCTCCGAGTTTATGTAAAATTCATCCTTCCCTGTTTTATTTATTCCCCCGTTTTCACTGACTCAACAATTAGTCAATTCCCAATCAACAAGAGAAAAGAAATTGCTTTTAATTACTTTTGATAAATGACAAATTGTGTTGGCATGGCTCCCTGCAAATGCTTAATCAGGTGCTGGGCGGGGTAGGGAGGCGGGAACCAGGAGAAGGGATTTCTGCTGGGATGAAATCAATGCGGTTTCTCTGCGGTTCACCGGCTGGGCTTCTGGGCAACAGCCAACCAGAGGCCTGCGAAGATACACAAGTCAGCAGAAAAACCTCCTGCTGCATGAGAACAGTCACCCACTGAGGCACAAACATGCAGGAACATTCAGATATATATGCTTTGTGTATTGGCTCTGCATCTCACACACACGGGATGTAACGTCTGACAGCATCGAGCGCCAGTGATTAATACCAGCTCTGCAAACGATGCACCAAACGTACTCGGTGTAATTGCGACATTGTTTTTTTTGATCGCTAAATTCAGAGTGCTACTTTCCGCCATCATCGCAACTTATTACGAGTGACAGGAGATGTCTTTAGAAACCTCGACTTAAATGGATTTCACTATAACTACTTCCTGGTGAGCAACAGCTGGAAGTCTTGTTGTTTTCAGTGAGGTTGTCAAGTTTGGTGCCACTGCACCTGTGAAGAGACTAAACAAAAACTTGCACTTCCTCACTGTATCTGGCACCTCATGCTAGCTGGAGATGCTACGCAGCAGGACGAAATGTCAAGAAACGGCTCCAGCGGCTCACGCCCCTACAACTACACATCATTGTCTTTATGTGGAAGTTGTGCGAATGTGTCAAAGAAATAAAATGCTCCTTATTTATTAGTTATTTTAAGGTGTTACTAGGATTTGGTGCTTATTTAAGCCTTCATAGAGCCAAACTAATCACTTCTCATCTAACTAGACGTCGCTTTAACTATCCGTTAAAGGGACAGTTCAGTTGCAGTAGCATATATGCATCTAGCTTGTTTTGGAGGCTGTAGAAAGGTTATAATAGAGCCTGATGGCGCTGGCCTGATTTTGCACCAAAAACGAACATGAAACTGAGCTGCTTGGTAAAAATTTGTGAGGCGTTTCATGCAGGAACTATTTACTGGTTGCATTCAGCAACTAAATGAAGGGTTCAGCTAGTTTCCACTGCTGCTAAATCAAGGTGTGCACCACTCTGCATCCTGACATTCTGTTAGAAGTGCAAGCCTGGACTCGCTGCTAAATGCACGCCCCCTTCTGCACAGTAATATGGCTGGGGGGGTGTAGTTGGGTAGAAAAAAAATAGTTCCTGCGTGAAACTGCTCCCAACAGGGTTTGTAGATTTTGGGAAAAAAAGTAATGCTGCTGAGGTTTTCAAAGGATTTTTTTTTTTTTCTTTGAGCATCACACAGTGAGAACCATCCAGCTCTACAGGCCTGAAGAAAAAAGTATTTCCCTGTGAATTTTTCCATTATGTTATCTAAAAAAGGTGAAAGTCTCTAAATATTACCAGCCAAAAGTCTTTCTTCACTGTACATCAGGTGTAGTCGACATATGGGTGAAGTTAAAATCGCTGAGGTGTTTGTAGCACACCTGTCTTCTTCCACATGTCATGTTAGGACTAACCTGAAACATGGCTTCATGTTTAAGATATATTTTTGGATTTTGGATGAAAATCTGCTGTTAGAAACGTGATTTCTTTCAGATTTTCTGCACGTGTCACACTGATGTTGTTATTGTGAAATGTTTGATCACCGTGAAGCAAAAGTGTGATATTGTGGCAGCTTTAGTATGAAGTAGTAAAAGTAGAAGGCTGAATTCTGTTCCCTGTTTCATTAGCGCATAATTAAATGAATCACCTCGTCTCGCCGCTGCACTCTGTTTTCTAATGGGAGCTTTCCTCTCTTCTCCATTTTCAGGATTCATCAGCACCTGTGCCAACAGCAGCGAGTCGAGTGACCCAGCTCCAGGCCGACCGGCTTCACCTGTACATGGAGACCCCCAGCTGGGCAGGTCAGACTCTTAACTAACCCCCTTCAGAACCCCCCTCCTGTTGGTCTGTTGTGTTCTGGTTGACTTTTTTTTTTTAATCTTATCTTATAGCCAAGTGGCGTTTACACTGAGGTAATTTATCCACAGCTTTTCCTGAGCAGAGGTTTAAGTTGTGAACATGCTGCACATTCGTTGAATAGTTTTGGATTTTTTCCTCCTGTTTTTAGCTTCACAGGCTAAAAGATCGAAACCAGATTTTTAAAAAATTGTCTTCAAAAATTATCCAAAGGAAAAAAAAACACTTTCAGTGCTTTATTTTCATTATGAGATTTTTTAAAGCATCTTATTCTGATGTCTTACTGATGGTAGGTTCAGTTAGATTAAAAACACACTTTACTAAAGTGAAGCGACAGAGAAGAGGGACTGGGATTACCTCTCCAGTGATACAGCTGCTCACATCGCCCCGGTGATGTATGCACGTACTCCGGGGGCTGTCACAGGTCTGTGACGTAGGTCATGCATGTGGTTTCATGTGTATCAGAGCACACACACTCTGCAGCTGGGGATGTTCAGGGAAGCAGCACACTTCAAATTCAACCAGGGAGCGCAATGACATGTTTCACAGGGTGGTACAGCATTAAAGTCCAGCTTGGGTGGGGGTCACAAGTCCCTGTTTAAGGCCACTCTGTCTGCTATGGCAATCCTGACCAGTCAGTTTGAATTAGGGCATTTATTAATATTGTAGGTATTTGTTTTTCGTTTATAAACCATCTCAGCCCATCCGCCCGACGCCCCTCTCGCTCACAGCTGTCGCTAACTTTGTAACTTTAGAGATTTAGCTCCTACTTGCAAGACCTAGCAAAGCAAATCTGCACAGCGTCCTCCCGCTTCACAACAACGTCTCGCTCACCTTGCACGGGAACGGCTCTCTCCGTCTCTCTGCTGTGTCCGTCGGGTAAATGAACAGCATGTCGGAGTGGTGCACAGCGGGAGAGAAAAAAGTAAGAGCTTCTCTTTCATCTGACTTTCTCTCTGAGCGATCATACTATATACAAATATAATAGGCTGTATATAAAAGATAGATGAAGCCACTGTCACATCACCGAGCCTTTGTCGCTGCCTTTCGGAGACAGAAGTCGGCGTCACATTCCAATAAAACCTCTCCCAAAGGCACCGACGCAGCAAAGGCTGTCGAGAGGTCCAGTTCGGTGGCGTCAGGTGCTGAAGGTGAGGCAAAGCAAACTGTGATTGGGTGCAGTGTGTTAGCAGCCTATTTCCTAACTTTAATTAAAAGAAATTACCTTTGTGACAGTTAAGAGAGAAAACCTGTTTTGGTACCCGACTCCAGCTTTTTTGGCTTTTTAACACCTCGTATTTGGAGGCGAGCGCTACAGGCATCCTCTGCATCTCCATCACATTACAAGCGCTGGAATTCGTGTTACGATTTTGTGACTTTACAGCGCAGCAACAACTCGTCTGCGTGCAGACAAAAAAGAAAAGGAGAGCGAGACCTTTGCCACTTATTGTGGTTTTTATTTCAGCGGTTGTCACCTTTCTTCACTCCAGGGGCGAAACACTCCAGAGTTTGAGGAAACGGCTTCACGCCCTTTCGGTGTGAAAGCTCTCTCACTGCGATAAAGGCTGTATGTATGCGCGTCCTACTCTACCCTATCCGGCCATATTGTGCTGATGTGCGCTGGTTAAGTAGCGGAAGACTAGAAAAAGACTCTTATCCATATGCCTGAGAGCCCAGGAGTCGGTGTGATCTCTCCCCAGATGAAGCTCTCAGCTTCCTCGCCCGTCCTCTGCGGAGCCATATAGCAGGTGGCAGCGAGGATCAATGGGCCCCAGCCATTACCTCCTCTCCACTTCATATCTCCAGCCTCATCTCGGCGGGGGGCCCGCGGGGCATGCGGCGCGTCTCGCTGCAGCACACCGGGAGAAATAGGGACGTTTTCCATTAGTCTAATTGCTCGGTTATAGTTCTATATTATTGCCGTGATCACCACTGTGGCTCGGTAATGACAGACCTCCCGTGACCCCACGTATAGCTGGTGGGTGTTATGTCTCCCCCATCACCGCCCATCGAAACTCGGCTTGCAGCGGGCGTGGGCGGAGAGAACAAACTTAACGTGGAGATGAAAACAAGAGGGATAAACAGCCCCAAAAACGAGCAGAGCTCTTCAAATGTTTTGATGCAAGTTTAATCAAATAGCCTCAGCTATTTACATTCTCAACAGGTGCTGCGTTCGGCTGATTTATGGAATAAACACTGGAGTTGTAGTGCTTGTTCATTTGCCTCCGCTAAAAACTGGCAATATGGGGCTAATTTGCAATAATTTGCTGCTGCTGTGGCCACTGGTTAAGAATGTTTATATAATCATGATATAATAAGAAAAATGAAAATGAGTTTTTCATGCAGTTCAGGCCCTGTCAAACACAGCTCACGGACCCACTAAATGATAATTACATTCCTCAAGCACAGTATTACATTATACCCTCTTACATGGACTTTGTTCACGGTAAATGGGGGAGTATTATTTTCATTTTAAGGCGATCCGACCCGGTATTATTCCCACATCTGAGCTCCCCGGGTACAGTGGAAGGTTTCCCCCCATCAGCGATTACACGAGAAGTCTTCCATCAGTGAGCAGATGAGGTGAGGATTATAATGAATTCATTTACCCTCAAAGACGCTGCCTTTCTTCTTTGTGTTTGTAATATCCCATTTGCATAGCTCGTACGATCGGAAAGCTTTAGTTTAAGCGGCGTCGGGCTAATCGGGCCTGAATATTTCACAGCTGACCCGTAGCTCTCCCTACAGGTCAGCACATAAAAGCTGCTTCCTGTTTTGGGTTTCCTCTCATACCGTCAGGATTGCTGCTTATTATCTCGCCTCCCACTCCTTAGAAGGAGAAAATCCTTGGCCGCCGCGATTCCTCCTTTTTTAAAATATTTCTTGTGTGTTTTTTTACAGGTGTGGGTATTGATCTTATGCCTTTGCTGCAGGGGAGCGTGTTCACTTAAAAGGCCCGCTGATGTAGCAGAGCTTATTAAACAAATAGGCCAGAGAACAAGGCCACAATCACTTTGAATCATGAAGGAGGTTGCCCATCTTAAAGCAACACTGTATCAAATATGAAACGCTCTGCTAACAAGGTGTGTAATCTATTTTAATCAGATCATATTTTATGAAACAAGGAGAAGGTTGAACTTAAGTAAGAGAGAAAGACAGAGATTCCGAGAGGGGGAGCTGGGGATTGTATTTTGAAATCGAATGTGACGGCCAGGGACCACGACTCGATTTTACATGCATGGCTTTATAATGAAGCCACGGCAAATGGTCAGTTATGGTTAACTTTAGGGGGAAGCTGGAGCCTTGCTGTAATGGGAGGCTAATTCAGGGCCCATAACGCCTTGACAGGCTGCGGGAGCCGAGCCGGAATATGGAGAAGGATGTAAGTTGCAGGCTCCGGGGCTGAAGTTAAGGTCTGTATTTGTCTGCAAATTGCCACGTTGCCTGAGGATATAATGGGGTCAAGAGCGGCGTGGCATATTTTGCGCGCGCAGACATACTGTCATAGAAATAAACACAAAGCAGCGGCGCGCAGCCTCCCGCCGAGAGACCGGCCAACTCGCTCGAATCAAGCGCACGGGAGCGACTTGGTGTTGTCATTGCAATTCGGGCCATGATCATTTTTTTATGCCTTTACACTGACTGAGTTCACAGGCGAGTGTTTTCAATCATGTTTTTTTTCTTCTCCGCGCCATAAATTGTTTCAGATCCTGTGACACGACTAGACTTGGTTATGAATACATGAATATATATACACTCACAAGACCTTAGGTAGTGCCACTAGTCAGACGAGATAATGGATGCAGAGACGTTATATACTGCTCTGGGAGCCACCACTTGTTAGAAAAGATCTCCTTGGATTTTAATGATTAGAAGGAGGAAAAGAATGAGGCTGAACATGTTTATATCTTCTTCCTTTTGGAGGAATAGAAATCCTCTGCTTTTACGGTGAGTAATCACAGCGCTCCTCGGTCATCACCACACCAAATGTCTGCCTGCATTACATAAAAATATGTGCTCCTGTTTATCCAAAAATAAATAAATAAATAAAATGCTGCTATGGGAACTACTGCAGATATTAATAGATGTCTAATAATAGTTAGCAAGGTATTATTCACCGCTCTGGAAAGCACCACTTGTTGGAAGAGAAACTCCTCTGATATTAATCACCGTGAAGCACAAAGAGAAGGCATTTAACACCCCAGTGTTACGAAATGAAGATGCCGTTGTTTGCGTCGTGTTATAAATTTGTTGGATCCCGAGCGCGCTCGCAGGGCCTCTTTGCCGCCAGCATCGGGGCGATGTGAGCAGGGGGAGGGGGGGAGGAGGAGCAGAGGAAGGAAGAGGAGGGATGCCTGCATCTTTAAAAGGTAGATGGAGTGAGGGAGCGGGGCGGATGGGTGGCTGGCAGGATTGTGCTGACGGCAGGGCTTTGGTTCAGAGCATGCCCATTAGAGGGAGCCATAAATCCTGGGCTCTCTGGGCCGGGCTGTGTCAGCAGTCCACTGAATGAATTGATTTTAAACGCCACTGAAAAAAAGAGAAAGTGCAAGGGGGGAGAGTGAGAGAGAGAGAGAGAGAGAGAGAGTGACTATTTAATTCACCCTCCGCCAGAAGCCCACACCCCGTTCCACCCCGCTTCTCAATTCAGGACTGCTGCTGAAAAGGGGGAGGAGAGAAGTCTAGAAACACTGAAACTGTCACCAGCAACAAGCCCAGGGCTACGCGGCCCCCACATGTTTGATTTAAACAGGAGGGAAACACACAAACCAAATACATAATCTCAAATTCCATACAGCATTTGTTCTCCCACCCCTCTAATTTCTCCCTCTCAGCCCTCTCCTTTTATATCTCCACAAGAGAAATGAGACATATCGTAAAAAACGAGAGGGAGAGAGAGAGAAAGGCAGCGCTGCATTTGAAATTCAAATGTGTTGGATTTTGAAATTGATGTATGTGTTTATTCATTTACGAGCAGCATCCATGTGTGCATGCATTTATATATTATCAGCGGCAATGAAACGCCGCATAGAAGCCTCGTAGCCTCTCCTCGGCGTGCCCCCTCGCCTTTGTTTCTTCCCCGAGCCGAAGCCGCCGTGATGTTCAGCATTGCAGGAAATGTGTTTGCGAAGAGACGCGCGGTAAATTGTACACGAGGACCAGTTTCACTCGGCCTTTGTTTCGTTTTATCTAAACGTGTAGCGCCTTTCATATTGTCTTGCTCTGTGCCCACGCCGCGACACCGCCCCCTCCACCCCGTTTCCCGTGTACTTACCTGTTAGAGTGTCATCAGACACTGGTGGGAGTGCGCCGCTGCCCTTGTAGAGAGCAGTGTTACAAGACCCTCTAAGGATCTAATCTGTATGAAACCTGCAATGTAAGTGGAATATAAGGCGAGGGTAGGGCGGGTGAAATCGATATCATATTTATCATATTCATAAATATGCAAAAATTGATCACGCCACATTCACCTGGAGCGGAGCGCCCGCGTCTGTAGAAATAAAGGAGCCGTTTCTCACTCCTTTCATATATCGTGCATGGGTCTTTTTGTGTATTAGGCCTTTTTATCTTTAATATTGACACAGAACTTAAAGCTGAAATAACTGATTTTTTTCTACTTTCTTCATTAGGGGGCAGAAAAACTCCACAGCAAACCGACTGACACGTGGCTCCAATGTATTGTCAGTCGACTAACAAGGAGACTGAACGAAACGAGGGGCTAAAAGAGGCTAAAAGTCGGGGGGGTGGTGACAGCTGTGGGTCCGTCATGCTGGAGGACCTACTTCCTTTCATACTGATTGATTTTAATTGCTAATAACTGATCACTGGAGCTTTAAATGAACAGGATGCAGAAACCGAATTTCCTAAAAATTCAAATCTCTTCATAACATTCTGATATAATGGAGGGAGAAGGAGGGGCGTCTGCTGTGTGTGTGTATGTGTGTCTTTGGGGTGGGGGGGGCATCCTCTCTGGCTCATTACGCTGTTTAAAGAGCCGGCGCCTCCGAATCACCTGCCCGGCTCCACGCTTCAAACAAGCTCAGCCACCAGGGATCATACATCAACTTCTCCATCAGTCCCCCGGCTTCACTTTTTCACTATCCGGCTGCGAGCACATGAGCCCCACATGCAACCCACACAGTGAATGTGGGAAAACAGATAGGATCGCTCGTTGAATACTGATCTCACGCCTGCTGCTAAAAGCACAATAAATTAGTTACAAAGCAGCTGTTACGTTGTTACGTGCGTTATCCTGAATTTAATCGGATACCTTCGGTGGACTCGCAGCATCCCGGGCCCTGTTTGTGGCATTCCTAACACACGGCTCCTCTGCATGTAAAAAGTACACTTTCTCATGCCTAATTACCCACGGGCTAAGGCATGAAGAGGATTCGCTGCGTATTACTATAAAGATTGTGAGGATATTTCACTTTGAAAAATGGTGAAGCACACAGGACTAAGGGCTTGATTACAAGGAGTGGGGCACACAGCCTCTACATCTTCCTTCCCTCATTTCAATTATGGCTGACTGGAGGCACGGTGCTGCCACCGTCCTCAAATAAAACTAAAATATGATAAAGCTGAAATATCAGGCCCAGGACTGCGCCCAGCCTCGAGCCATGTGAGGCGCCGATCCTCGGCACGTAATTACAACATTTGCCAATATTTTTTTGACGGGAGGTTCAACATGGATATGAATGAAAGGGGGTAGGGAAGGCATGAGGAGCGTTCACGACACGTGATAAAAAGCACATTTCATTCTGCCCTCCCTATGGATAACAGGAGACATGCCTGCACAGAGCTGTCTCTGTGTGAGAGGCTATAGATGGCTGTGTTACTTTTAAGTTGCTAAATCATTACTCGTGTGAAGATGCATGAGCAAAGTGCTGCAAACGTGGGGAGTGCTGAAAAGAGCTCGTCATGTCTAGTCATACGTATATATGGATGCTTAAAAGAAAGTGTTCCTGTTTTTGAGATAGCACCCTGCTATTTCACAACAATCCAGCTGCTGTAAGCAAATATTTTTCAATGGGAGGACAAAAAAAGTGCTACAAAGCATATTCTCTATTCAATTCATGTTTGCCCTTTTAAGCGCTGGCCTTTGCAGCCCCCTGCAGACGGAGGCGGTGTGCGATGCGGCCGCTATCTCAACATGACGCACCGACAAGGTGGATCTCCTCTTCCACGGTGGCCTTAACACCCCAGGCAGCCAGGGTGCATCTTATGTCAGCATTAATCACAGTCCGGCATGCCCGCCATGTCGCCGGTGCCACGCGGGGTCAGTTCTCCGCAAAGCTGGGCATTCGGAGGAAATCCCGGCCAGCATGGCACGGAGTCTCCTGCTGCACCGGATGCACGAGGAAGCGAATTGAGGATTTGCGCGGGACGTGATGTATTTAGGCCCGGTTTGGTGAAGCCACGGCTCAGAACGTAGCAGCGCTCCAAATGAACAACACCAGCGTGGCCCAAAAACAGGTGTAATGTAGTTTCTTTGTTTCTGTTTTTTCAGTATCGATTCAAATTTCAGAAAAAACGAAACCCTTGAAGTCGGCTGCCTAACATTCATGATTTCACTCAGAACTGAAACATTTTCGCTGAAGTGTATATAATAACATTTTCCATTCATTCTTCCTAGATTGAAGTACATGATATGTCATTTTGTAGATCTGATCTTGGTCATTAAATGTGGGGGAAAAAAGTGCGAAGCATTTCCTCTTCTACACTGGAGCTCTTCACATAAAGAGTCTTCAGCTTCTTTGATGTGTGTGTTTGAACGTGTTTACATATCTTTGTGGGGTCCAAACATTGACTGTTTACCATGCTTGTGGGGACCAACAGGCCTGTGGGGACAAAATCCTGGTCCCCACAAGTTAAAGGCATTTTTTGGACTCATAATGGGGGTTTTGTGTTATAGGGTTATAAATAGGTTACGTTAGGTTTAGGGTAAGCGGTTAGGGAAAGCATTATGCCAATTAGATGTCCCCACAAAGATATGAAAACAAGATACTGTGTGTGTGTGTGTGTTTTGTTCTGTTGTTATTTTTTTTCCCTCTCAGTGTTGAAGTGGCTTCAGCACCTGCTTTTCAAAGTGAAGGAGGAAATGTTTTGCAGAGGGAAGAGCTTCTGCAGCAAAATCAAGAACGATTCCGCCCCCTTCACTCGTCACAGTGTGGGGGATTCAATCAAAAGTCTGCCCTGTGACCTGTTCTCAGAGAAACAAACAGCCAGCAGAGTCTCCAAAGACCAAAGCCATCAGAGGAGGGCGGCTGGTGTGTGAGCTAAATCGTGGCACTTTTCTGAAAGCTTCCATCATAGAAAAATTGTGAGTTGTCGCAGTGGAGAGTGACTAGCATGGCGCTACATTGATACATTGATGCAGTGAATGCCTTGGACAGTGCAGTAAAAGTGCTGAGGTTGAAATTAAGCTGTTATCTCTGGCATGTATCACTAGGGAGGCAAGAAGCAGAGGTGCAAAGGCAGTAGCCTGTTTGCTTTACTGTTATTGCCTCTTTCCTCATGTTCTGCCATTTTAAATGAAACGCAAAGTTTGTTTATCTTTTATTTTAACAAATCCGCTTTGCCGTTTTACCGAAAATCCATTCTCTGCTCTTTTTTTTTATACAGTGCACAAAAAGGGGGAGGTCACAGGATTTTCTTTTGGCCTATAGGAGTATATGTAGCAGATTTTAAGCTGTCATTTCTGCCTTATCTTGAAATTAATGAAAGTAAACATAAAAGAGAACATGGATGTCTTCACAGCCGAGATGGATAGATACCACCACAGGTCAGGGGGATTTTGGGTAAACTTTCCCTTCAGCAGACCTATACTGAGGTATTACCACCTTAACCCTTTAAGACCTACCATAGAACCAAGTCCGCCAGAGCTTACATGTTGTAGTGCCATTTTTGGGAGCATTTCAAGTTGATATACATCAATACAACTGTTATAGCCCATATTTTAATAATATGCATACATTAAGTCCATAGTAATTACATTAATTGCAAAAAAGTGCAATAAACTACAAAAAAATTGAAAATCGTTTTTGTTTTTTTACATATATTTCTACTTGGAGAAATTTAAGAGGCTTATCCCTCAAAACTTTAAATACAAAAAAGGAAATTTATTTTGAGTGTCTTCATAGTTTTATTTTTGAGATACAGCAATTTTTATATACAATCCTATGATGCAAATTTGCAAAAAAAACAGCATGTGCATCAAAATAAACTATTTCCAGCAGTGCAATTTGAGTTCTAAGCATCCCAGAAACTATTCAGAAAAGTCAAACATGATTTATAAAAACACCAGTATAGGCTTTTAAGGCCTACAAGTAAAAAACTACATTTTACATGAAAATGATGTCACTTCCGGTTTCGGGCAGGACATGTGATCGTTCGCGCTGACGTCTGTTTCAATG
Source organism: Neolamprologus brichardi (assembly GCF_056152115.1). Classification (NCBI taxonomy): domain Eukaryota; kingdom Metazoa; phylum Chordata; class Actinopteri; order Cichliformes; family Cichlidae; genus Neolamprologus; species Neolamprologus brichardi. The sequence continues at coordinate 23,486,708 of NC_142107.1, forward strand.
TGGGAAGTGTTACAAACAGCTGATCGGATCGGCAAAGCGTGTTTCTGGAATATTATGTTTTTGTTGCTGCAAGCGCTTTTTATGCAATTTTTGCAAAGCTATATGTGGAAGGAAACCAGGACATAGGGCAAGCTGATGGCATAAGATGTAAGTGCAACTCCTCCGGTTTCATATGCAAAAAAAATTATTGCGCTAGCTTACGTGGTTCCGGTTCTACAGGGATTTAAAAATAGTAACGCAAAACGGAGCGTGTCTGCTCCGACTGGCTTTAAAGGGTTAAATGTAAGTAGCTGATATTACTAAAAACAGACGGCTGTGCCTGAGAAAATTGGTGCATGTATCATTTATTTATGTGTTTCCAATTATTTGCGACTCTGGAAAACACAAAAAAAATGTATTTAAAACAATAAAAAAAAGTCCTAGTTTTGGTGCGACATGCATTTCAACCATACATTGTTTCCTACTGAATATGAGTCTGGTGCATAATCAACAGCTCATTAGTGTTTTGTCCCCATTTTCATCTTAACCTTCTATTAACAAAAGCATACATAAGCTGTCCTGGTATGATGAGGATTTAATTGAGTGTACAGTAAACAGCGGCTTCCTGGAGCAGGAAATAAAACTCATTTGCATTAAAGTCATTAAATGATATTAACATCAGCTTAAACAATGTTGTCCTAACACAGAATTTTGTATATTTTGGTGAAACGATGAGCCTGAACTGTGTGCCACTGAGCTTAGATTCGGGGGAAATCTGCTTACCACAAAAAGTTTCTTTATGAAGCAGAAAAGCTTTGAGATGCTGTTACAGACATGTAAGCTGAGAGCTCCCACATTTATACATGCAGTATAACGTGTGTTTGCATTGCACTAAATATTTATAGGTAATTTATTGAATTAGGTCTCTTTAATGTTTTACAATGTGGGCTGAAGCTTTTGTATGTTCCACCTATACTGTTCACATAGCGTAGTCTGCATGGCGACGATTTCACTAGTACACGTTTGAAATTCCTCACCACAGTTTACTCCGTTGGCAGATATACATCTTATTATTTTTTTTGTTCTTATCTTCGTTTCGGCTTTATTTTTTAACACCTATTTCTCCGCGCCAGCTCTCGCTGAACAGGAATACACAGGAAGTATTTTATTTGTACTTTTATCTGCAGTGTTGATTAGATAGCGAGTAGGACGAGGTATGTTCAAAACAGCAACTCCGAGCAGCAGAGTGGTGAGAATCCCACACTGCTGGAATTAATGCTGTGGAAATTTACCATTTTTATTATACCACTGTAAATTTCCCCGGAGAGCTGTCAGAGTACAGGTATTTCCCCACCTACATCAGTGTTTTTATTTCTTGACAGACCATAATTTGTTTGTAAATGTAATATTTTTCCAGTATCTTAATTTATTATACTTTAACTATTAAACAGTTATGCAAACAGGGAGGCGAGAGTTGCATTCCTAGTCACAGAGCTTGATTAATCAATTACCGTTAAGAGTTAAGAAAAAAGCCCGACGCTTTGCAAACAGCACTGGGGAGCACTGCGGTTTTAACTTTTAGAACCACAAACCCTTTTAGAGGCACGGGGCGTAATGGTGAGGTAAACAAATGTATCACAATTATTTTGACAAAGATGCATTAATGTTCAAAATGCTGCACGTAGCACTTTATAAAAAATCTGCTTCAATGCATATCATCCTAAAGTAGACAGTGAGTAATATGCTCGAGGCACAACGATTGGTTGATGTGACGTTGCAAGATAATGACAAAAATCAACAGATTGGTCTTTAATGACGGAAAGCAGATGCCATCCTTCAAATTCCGGATTTTGGCGTCTTCTCTACACGCTTTGTGTTTTTCCGGATCCCAAAATAAGTTTCCTCGTGAAAAGTTGTAATATGACACTCGTACGTCACGTTCGTCTCCCTGGGGCGCGGCGAGCGAGGGGAACGTACGCGCAGGTGCCGGTTCTGTCACGCCGCACCGACACCCCCGTGAGTAATCTGGCGCATGATAAACAGAGGGTCGAGGTGTCACAGGAACACCTCGGCGACTGGCACAAGGGTAATTACTCTTCCTGCGTGGGTGCAACTCAAAATTTTTGAACCTTTTCTTTCTCCAATCATACTTGATGGATTGAGTGGGAGAAGGCGATCATCTGGTTCTTAGCAGGCTCACTGAGCGTGGTAGGCCTCTGTTGATTAATGATATCTGCTGCAAGTCACCAAAAGCGGAAATTAAGTATTTCTGTTTAAATGTAACATTTGTCTCCTTTGCTGGTGTTGAGAAAGGCATTTGTCAAAATCCCCGGGCTTTGGCGATAGGTGGATTTCCTCAGGGAGCATGCTGGGAATTACTCCCTACTTTCACATTAATGGCATTCAGTGTTCCTATTTTATACCTTGAATCTACTTTTCACCCTTTAACCTCTGCGGTGGATTTTGAATATGTAATCGTTCACTTTTAAAAGCGGTTGGTCGGCCGGGCGGCAGTTTAGGATTAAGCATGTCGTAGATTTTTGCAGAAAGATGAGGAATGACCTTGGCCGTGCGATTCCCGATGGCATCTCTGTCTGTGGTGGGCACACGGGAGGGGTTCTGGTGGTTTCACTGGTTGAGTTGGGTTACCGTTTGTGCTGATGGCGAGCCCCTGCCACGCTGGAACGGAACAGACTCCGGCTCCCGAGGAGACTAATGGTTACAGGGCCTGGCCATCGTCCAGTGCTGCCCCAGCCACTGCCTCTCCCGTCGCTGGGATATCATTACCTCCAATGTGTTACATCAGACTCGCTTGGTCAGGCTCTGAAACAGTCAATACTCCACAATTTAGAAAATCAGCCAAGTTTGCAGAAACAAAGAGGCAATATCGGAAATAAAGACGGATATATAATCTGACGCCAGGCATTTTTTCATGCTGGCTGAATTATTTGTTGTCCGGAAGGTGGGGATGAGGAAGGGGTAGAGGGGGAAGGAAGGAGGGAGGGGAGCCAGGGATCTGTCAGAGGTTAGAGGAGGTGGTCAAACGGCCTGAATAAACGTGCAAATCACAGTGCCCAACCGCTGACCCTCCCCGTCTCATACAAGCAGCCTCTACTTTTTCCATCAATGGAAATCTAATTGCTTGAAAAGCGATCAATGGAAACTAAATTGGTTTTGTGTGGAAGCGAGCATGGAATAAGCTCTGAGCCGTTTTAATGTGTGTTGGTTTTGCATCTTAAATCACGGTAATATTTGGAGCGGGCCCCTGTTCTCTGGAGGGGGTAAACTTTGGTAATGTCGAGACACCGGGGAGGAGGCACTCAATCAAGCTCCTAATAAAAATCACGGCCTTAATTGTTTTTCCAAACTCGTAAATCGTCCGGCTTAATGGGTTAATATTAAGACTTGTAAGAGGACGGCATGCTGCATGTTTTGGAGTGGCCGGGAGCTCTTCATTGTGGAGCTGCGACCACTGATAACCCTCTAGTGATCTGATATGACTAATCCCCTCTAATCCTTAATACACTCCTTAACATGCTCCTAACTGACAGCAGTCGATATGGGTGCACTTCTCTGTCTTATCGCTGATCTCTTTGTCTTTGTGCACGCTCCGCAGTGAAATTTGCTCTCCCACTCATCCTTTTGAGCGAGGATCACTGGCACATCTGCATCGGCGTCACACGTTTTAGCTGCGAGTGCTTCTCGATAAGCTGAGGGTTGATCAGAGTTTTGAAATTGCACGGGGTTACCGAAGGGCTCGCAGAAAGTCAAGCGCGTGGCGCTTATGCGATGGAAAGCCGAGCCCGTTTCTACCGCAGTATCCAAAACTGCTTCTCCCCCCCCCTCCTCCAACTTGTCTTTCCCGGCGGACAGCTAGATGGACTGCACGGGAGGCTGGGATGTGGCTGGTGCCCACCGATCGTGTAGCCTTACCCAGGAAAGAACGGTCCCAGCAGAGTAATTTATTGACAGCATTGAGATGTGTTTCTGCCCAGGTGCTTCTCTCAGCCATCCCTCAGGTGCTTATCTATCAGTTATCAGTGCAGACAGAGCACAGACCCAGGTTGTATTTCTGTCTGCTATTGTAATTACATTGTAATTGATCTGAGGGTGTGCTGGGCAGTGCCCGTGCAGTAACTTTGCAAGGGCTTTCCTTTCTTTTGTTATCTGGGAAAGCGCTACGGTATCATTGCGAGCAAACCTTGTAATTGTTTTTACATCCTGCTGTTGCTGGACCGAAACCATCCCGTAAAAGCAAGACGTAAAAGATAAAAAAGTGGTTACGAAGCAGAGAAAATTACACCGAGAAACAGCTGATCATGAAATCAAATGTATATATTTTCGCTCTGGCCTGTGGCGCTGCTTATCCATCTAGATCCTTTTGATGTACGTTTCCATTTTTTAAAATTTCGCCTTCTCTTGACTATAATGGAGCCAAATGGACCTCATGCTGTGTTGCTCAAAAAGACCCCCTCCCCCCAGAAATGGAGAGAGACTCCGCAACAGTTTCTTTTTGCAGAAATCATGACCTGGTTACTCAAAAATATCCCGGAGCCTCGCTGTGAGCACAGACTATTTTCTTTCTGTTGAACTACACCGTTCTAACATATGTTTGTGCAAAAAGGACACGTGCATCTACCTGCGAGGTGTGGCTCATAACCACAGCAGGAGGCGAACGTTTATCTGGGTCACAATTTCTGGAAAGAGACGTTGCAGCTTAGCTGTACACATGCTCGGGTTACTCACAAAATACAAGACAAGAAGGACTACGAGCCAAAAGGAAGTATGCAAGCTTGGTTTTCCGACTAACTGTCCCTTTAAGCAGGTTTGAACTTTATTGAAAGTCATAACATGAGCATAGAAAACATGCTGATTAGTTGCTATATGCACAGAAATGCTTACATGTCAATATCAGCTTTATTGGAATTAATGTTGATCCTGAAAATCCGACAGCTTGTCTTTTCATTTTCTGTGCCGTCACCCTCGCAACAACAGCAGCACCACCACCAAACCACCATCATTCCGATCACGCATATTAACCAGCCCTCGCCACCCATCAATCTTTTCTCCACCATTTTGTAACTGATGCTGAAATGATGTTATAAATGAGGGTTGAAAATATCCCTGCGCTGGCCTGCATCAGCAGTCTGAGGGCCTATCGGATGTTCTCCACACACATCTGCGAGCTGTACTCACCTCTGGGAAATTAGCAATCAACCTTTTACCAGCCAACACCTGTATAAGGAACACAACATCACCAGCCAACCCTTGTAATGTCAGGTCGCACGCCCTCGCGCGCCTGTTGTGTCGAAGATGTTTTGTTACCCCGATCGTAATTTCGCATCGCTAATCACTGCCGTGGCATGTAATTTGCATGTCGACTCCTTCCGTGTAATAACAGCAGCCTTAAAGCGGCGCCGAAACCATCTGAAACCAGCGTTCGTCCTGAAGCTCCTGTGCAGTCTAATGTAAGTATGCACGCTCTCCCTCATGATCCCTCATTTATCATTTTGACACTGGCTACTTTTTTGAAGTGGAGAAAAATGTTGCAGTCAGCTCTTCCTTTGGTCTCGGAAAATATGTGCGAATGAGCGCGCGTATGTGTCGCGTGTGCGTATTTTCAACTGCTCGCGGAAGATAGAGGAGAGGCGCGTGCGTGTGCGCGCATTGTGTTTGTGTACACGCATCAGTATGATTAAGGAGCGTGGAAACATGGCACTGGCTATTTACTGCTGATAAACCAGAGTGTGCATTTGTTGTTGTGTTGCATCGCCATTTCCTGGTCGCTTGTTATTCTTATTCAGATGCTCCATCTATCCTGCTTTATGTAAGACAAATTGTTTCCTATTTTTAGGAAGCTTGTTGACCTGATACAGGCAAAAAAAAGGAAGGCTTTTCAAAATGTAGCATTTTTTCTATCATTTAGCACCGTTTTAGTTCGCTTTAAGTTAACTTTATGCAACTGTTGGACGTCACGTAGGCACCTCTCCGCTCAGCTTTGACCCAGAAATGCTGTTTAGCAGAACTCCTGACATTTACCTGAGCGCGGACTAATATCCGTGTTAAATTGCATCAATAGATATCCGAACAGGTATCTGTATTGATTGTCATGGAATCGATTGGTGACATTATGATCCTTCTCACAATGTGCTGGTGGAGAGCCTCTGATAAACAGTCTGATCCATCTAGCTGCACAGAGGGATAATGTTACTTGGCTTTTCTGTTGTGTGCGTGTGCGCGCGTGTGTTGGAGTGTGTCGTGGCAGGTTACAAATGAGTTTGTTTGTGTTCTGGCCGCAGAAACCTTTTATGCCCCGGGCTGTGTGTGTTGTGTGGGTGGGTCTTGGAGAATGCGATAGAGACTAAGGATCTGTAAGTGTGTGTGTGTGTGTGCCCAAATAGCTTTATATGTGTGGGTTGGTTATGAGTTTGAGATGCTTTTTTGGTATTTTTGCCTGTTGTTACCACCTTAAGCCATATAGTTTGCTGTCCACTCGGTTTCGATCTCCGTGCTCGCGCCGAGGTCAAGAAGGTGACCTATTGGTAAAAGTGCCTTGCGTGCCAATAAATGCCTAGCAGTATTAATCACATAGGAGCCCTCACTCTGTGAAGAGGTCAATGCTTTAAAGGGCACCCAGAGAGCTGCCTAAGACTGAAATACAGCCAGGGCATCTTTCCGGTTGAATGTACCAAAAGTTTTATTAGTTCCCCCAATGAGGTCAGTCTGCCCTGCATAAATGAAATCTGTCGATATCCCATTATAGGCTTTTGGAACTTGATTGTGAGGCATCTGTCAGATGCATATTTCATTCTAAATTTAGTTAGCTGGCTGTAAGTAATGCATACATTACCACCAGCTTATTTCCCAGTGTACACGGCTGCAGAACATCTGTTTTTCTATTAAGTGAGAGATGAAATATTAATCTTAAAGCAAATCTGGTGCGAGTCAATCACTGACAGAGCGCAGTGACAGCTGCTGTGAAAGCAACACCAGCATGTCAGGTGTCTGCCTCGATACATCTGATCACGACACCAACACGCACCGTACCTCAGAGCCAAAACACGGACGGGTTCAGAGGATCAAATGGACTGTTTTATTAACCGGGTCGATCTGAGCTTGTAATTGCAGAGCGGTTGCATTTAGAGCTCCGGTGCTGTTGATGCGGTCAAAAGGAGCACGTGCGTGCATCGTCTGTGCCGCGGCGTAGACATTAGCTGCGAGCGCAGGCAGGGAAACGCAGGGCCCTGACAGCAGCAACGGCATAAGTCTGCCTGAAGTCTGCAGCATTTGTTCGGGGATGAACAGGAACCAAAATCAACATACATTACATGGCTGAGTAATGGAAATGAGAGAAACACTGATGGCCGTGATTTTCAGCAGAATTAGTCATCTGCACTGGCTCTAAGTCATTCCCATGCACGACTGCCTTAACAGATGTGTACGATCAATACATCAATATAATGTATGCTCCACGTTTTCCTTCACGTTTTGCCTTTCTGCCTGTTGAAATTGAAATCAGACGTCGGGACAGCAAGACTTCCAACGAGCCGCGTCGACGACACGTGAAATCAAAACTCCACAAAAAAGTCTGCAGACCTCTTGAATATTTTATGCGATAGATTTTTACATTAATCACTAAATACAGCGTCCACCCATTCAATGTATCAATCCACTCTGAGAATTTATTGAACAAACAGGGATCCATACTATGTAATTATTGCCCCCTAAATAGCCCCAGTGAATACTTGAAAAGCTAACTGTATGTCAGTATTGCTCAAAGGTGAATTCTATCGACATGCAGCATTTGAAGAATTTAGTATTTGTCTTGGTTACCAGGTGACGGGCACAGAGCTTAGCTGGAGGCACCTGTATGGCACGTTTCTCATCGCTAAGTGCAAAACTGTTTATTTTAAGATAACAACACACACACACATATATATATTACATTATGACATTAATAAATAAAGAAAAACAGTCATTTGTAGAGCTGCTTGTGTTAGACAAGTGAAAATAGCAACATTCGTACAATCTTTAAAGCTTTGCAACAGCACGATGTAACGCAGGAAAGTTTAATGGATAACAACATTACATTTTAATAGTTGTTGCCTAATGTTGCTTCTGCTGCAGGACTGTTAGGTTTGCATTCAGTGCTTTTCATCAGAAACATATTGGGTTGGCACAACAGACTCAAAAGCTCTAAACAAGGCCTTAAAATTAAGACTAAGGACATGTTGTCATTTTAACCAGCACAGGAAGCGTGGGAGGGCAAAAACACCATCTCTGTATGCTAATTTGTCTGCCGGATCTGTCAGTTGTCCGTCCTGTCCAAGCCATACATATTTCACCTTCAATAAAAAGCAAATATATATCAACACTCTTTAGGTTTTGTGGATGTGATCTAGTGTCCAAACAACTGAATGTTTAGATGACTAGAAACAAAGGAGTTCCTGCTGGAGCTCCACTTTGGCAGTGCTCACCTTTATCTTACACAGAGCCAGGGTGAAAATGTACAAAAGTATGTTACTCGCATGGGTCAATAATGCTGCCCTGGGGAGATGAAGGACAATAAATTCTTCATTGTCAAAGTAAAAGTAAGTGCTAATTAGCTAGCGTTTGCTAGCTACCCAACATTGATCCGCGGGTCACTGCAGTCAGCGCTCCAGGGCAGTAGTGTCAAAGCAATGATATTTTTGTTAGGTTAACACATCTTGGAAGATAAATCTAATAAAAACTTTCCCTTAAAGGCAGTTTGAGTATCCCACCACTGACAGCTCGGGTAAGGGTTAGAGTTTAGTAACTGCTTAATGAACTATCCTGCATTTTGACTAGTAAACCTAGAACTATTGACCATCCCAGTCTTATTCCCATGATGCTGCTGTTGTGAAAGTCACGAACGCCTCACAGCTGTCCTTTGGTATTAGTCCTGCGATGCGTTGGCCTGTGGCAGCACTGAGACGGCTCTCTCGCTCCCAACTTGTCACATATGGAGAAAGACTCCATGGTGTCACATTTAAAATCAGTGGGTAAGCATGATGTGCAGGGTAAATGTTGTAAAGGGACATATTTTATCCAAACCGCAGTCTTTTGGTAAGCCTAACGAAATAGGGCTTCGTGCCTAAATCTAACTAGGGAGTGAAAGCAAAGTGCAGAGCTCTTAAACAGGACACAAACCACAGTCTCCTGGCTGAGATTTACTCCAACGCCATCCTTCTAACTTCCGACAACGGACTTCTGTTAATGTCATCGACCGGTGTTGCGGTGGCCGGTCCACCAAAAGTCTCCGCCACGGCACCGGTTTCTGATGTAATGGCAGTATTTGCTGTTATAGGATGGCATTTACCTTCCAGTCCTCTAGGGAGGGGCCAACTATGTGTAAGACAATAAAGAAGAAGAATAACAATGCTACTAAAATCCCAAATGCACAACATCATTAAGCATATATGCAGCAGTGCAGTTTATTAATGCAGAATGTGTCGCCATTATAGCCCACATGCTGCATCGGTGTCTTCCATTGTTCAGAGGCGCGCGCTGGCGCCGAACTGTACGTCCCTGCAGATTTCCCCGCAGGCCCCATTGTGTGCCGACACAAGCAGAACTGTCCTCCGTCTTGAGCTAAAGATGCTTGGACATTAGCATACACAGGTTGTCAGTGGTAAATGAATGACAAGACTTTCATCTCCCGATGTGTCAGCCTCGCTTAGCGGTGACACGGTTCAATGTGCCCCGTAAAGTGCCACTGTGGAAGCCGGTGGAACCGGCACGCGATTGAAACCCAGCCTCGCAAAGATTACTTAATAAATAGAATAATTTTGCCATCAATATTATCCCAGCTCTGTGACAATGTCAAAAGAGAGCAAGAAAACAACCAATCTATATTTGTTATGAAAGTTCGCCATTGTCTGTGTTCTCGTGTGCAGCCGTTTAAGCCGTAATGAAAAATGGAGGCATGTTTTGTGTGGGGAGGAAGAGTTTTATGAGTGATTTTTGTTTTGATTTTTTGTTGCTCAGCTTCTGTTTTGCAGTCCTTTCTCTGTAGCCGGACAGCACGAGGCTTTTCATGAAGATGCACATATTTTCACAGGTGATACTGACTCAAGACAGATATGGTTGATGAACTCAATTACTGTACATAAATTTAACTGCGATAGTTAAAGCGACGTCAATTAGTTTTTGTTGGGAATATTTAATGCTCATTAAAAATTAAATCTATGAAGGCTCACTTTGCAGAGAGAAAATTTAAAGCATGAATATTTTATGAGCCCTGACTTGTCTGTCTTGATGACTGTGACTAGTTCTGCCAGCAGCTGCTCGGGATTCTGCAACGCCGGCCACGCGATCCAGCCCCCCAAACTCCTGACGTCCCGTCCTTAAAATGGATGACATCTTGATTCCCCGGTAATGAAATCATCACTGGGATATTGCGGACGGTTTTAATTCTGATTAAAAGTCATTTTTTAAAGAGATGACCTCAAACATCTCTACTTCTCTCATCTCCGCTCTAATTCTTCATTTCCCATTGCTCCGAGCCGAAGTCCTGAGTTGGCAAAAATCTGCTCGTGAATAGGAAACGTTTATCAAATTTCTCCATTAATCTGATGCGGAGGCCTTGATTAAAATGCTACCCCACACAGACAACGCAGATGCTCAGAGTGCAGACTTATAGGAATGCACAGATTGATACAGATGTGTCGCGCTTCTGTGCTTTGTTCGGTCGCAGAGGGTGGCTGCTGAGAGAATCGATAAAGGGAATGCTCTGTGATCGGGGGGGTCGGCTTTTGTCCTTAGTGTTTATCCTGACTCAGCACAAAGTCAAAAAGGCAGCATGTGACCAAAGGGAAGACTGATGTGCCGAATACCCCCCCTCCCTCGCTTCCCTCCACCCTATCTGACCGTCAGGGATTCCACAGAGTGAGCAGAGATTGATTCTCTCCCCACTCAGAGATATAGGGCTTGTTTTTCACACAGGGCGATATGAGACTTTCAGAGAGGGTCTGGCTGTAGGGGCGGCGGGGTGGGGGGGAGTGTTGTGCAGAGATGGTGGGATTGGTATTGGTAGAGATGACAGGGCGGTGATGTGGGGATAGGCAGGGTTGATTGGAGCTGAGAGAGAAGTGAAAAACTGAGACAGAGATGGAAAAGCCGAGGCCCGCTCTCCCAGACTGAAGGGATTGGACCGCTGCCTCATTCCAGCCATCCCCGTGCCCAGAGACTCCACTCAGGCCAGGCCGGTGTTGCTTCTGGACAAGTTGTCCTCAAGCGTATAGATCTGCTGTCTTCTAATGCTGATTGATATTAATCAAATTGTCTTTGACTGACACAGCAGCCAAGAGCCACGATTTCTTAACCCAAAAGGCAATTTTCTAAAACGGGCTCAGGTTGAAGTCTGCAGGCGTTCTCGCCGACTGCTCCTGCCAGGGCCACTGACCCCTGGATAGCACATGTAATGGATGAGTACATATGCCTTGTGCTGTCTCCCTCTCTCTGAGCGGAGGAGACATGAACTAATTAATTACGGGGGATGTTGGCCAGGCTGGACGCTGACACGATCGTTGTGGCTGTGTGGTTATTGACTACTCCGCAGAGGAAAGTTGCTCATTTAGCACTGTGTTGCGAGCCTGGGAGGTCACTGATCATTGTGGAAGGAGCATATGCTCTGTGTTTGTCTGTCTCTCGGCTTGTGTTTGCCTCGGTCACGTGCGACGCGCACGCGCGAGCATGTGTGTTTTCCTTCTCGCGAGTGTGTCAGCTATTAAACGCATGATGTAACCAGTAAGCATATTTGCACCTGTCACTTTTTCTTTTAGACCAGCCAAAGCGTTGAAGAGAAGCCCGTCGTAAAGTGCAGCTTTTATTTCTCTGAGATCAAGAGTGGTTGTGGACATTCCAAGAACATGGCAAGTGGAGTAGATTAGAGGGTTATGCCCTTGAACATCTCTGGTTCTCAGTATTATTCTGAAAATATAGATTACAGACTCGGGGTCAGGGAGAGCACCACGGGAGACTATAGAAAACCGCTGCAATCATCTCAGCCGGTCTCCAGCTCTGGTTCACATATGCTTTAGAAATTCTAATTTGCACAAGATGGATGTGGAAAACTACTCGGATGCATCTTAAAAACAGATGGATTATGATGACCGTGCTTTTACAAAGCACGTCGCCTAAATGGCGAGAGCCTCGCTGCGTCAGAGCTGGTGGTGTTTCAGCTTTAACTGTTGCTCCTTGGGGACCCATCTTCAGGGGAGGAGATGCTTTTCTAATTGCTTTGGCTTTTGCCTTTTGGTCCTTAGGCATGCGCACCGAGGGCATGCGAGCGGTTGAGGTGGGAAGATCTTTGGGGAGATAACTTTGGCTTGTGTTGCAAATATTGTCAATGTGAGAGAGAGAGCTGGAGAGCGATTGTGCTGCTGTTTTATTTATAAGGGTTAACACAAGGCTGAAATTCTATATAATATATAGTATATGTGTAAAAAGCCTTATTTACTATTTTTCTGACAAGTGGGATTGAGTATGGATCCCCAGTTATGAATTACCCAATTTTTAAGAGATGTTAGTTTGTTATGACTTGTTGACTTTAAGGATCAATAATTGATCCCTTGGAGAGAACTTTGGACCTTTCATCCACATCCTCCCTTTAGCAAAGCAGATGTAAGCAGACATATAGTATTGCAGTCGGCTAGACTGGGGCTAATGGTTAAGTGTGGCTGTGCAAAATCACACAGTGAAAATATGGCGCAAACATATTTTAATTCAATAGAAAAAGTTGGAATAGAAAATAACTGCTGGAGACTTTCAACATATTTTTGGTTTCTTTTCATCGTAAAATAGAAAATGACCCACAGCCGAGATCTGAAGAAGAGCTTTATGCCCGACATAGATGTGGTTAAAGGACGGTCTGTCATTCGTCAACATAATCGGCTGCCGTTTGTCATTTAAAATATTTGTAGCCGTTTTTTCTGTCGAGACACATCCTACCGTGGGAAACCTCAAGGAGGAAGCAGCTAAAGTACGCAGCTCAATTAAAAATGGCTGTTAATAAATTACACCTTTAGTATCTTTTCTCTCTGCTGTCATAAATCTAATAAAGCAAAGGTCTTGTGGGTCTCCTCATAATAGATGAAGACAAAACTCCCCCCGGGACCAATTAGACCACCAGGAAATTACTATCCACTGGATTGTGTACCATTAGAAACATCATATCGAAGAGCTTTTGAACAAACACTTGTGAGGAAAACATGATTTAGGAGATTCACACGAGGCTCTGAGAATTTATGTCGTCTTTCTTCTGGGGGCTCCGGTTGCAGCGATTACGAGTTGACCCAGCTGTATCCGAATCTAACGGCTGATAATCCCCAGCTGATGGAGGTGACAGTGATGTCGCGCAGACGGGCTGACGGGAGTAGATTGGCAGGTGTATTTCGCCGCGGTTATTGAGAGGTGAATCGGCGGGTGGCGGGACGAGCCTCTGCCTGGCTAGAGGGACACGGCGAGTCGTACATTTTTAATGGTTTTCAGGGGCTGCTTACGCAGCTCCTTGTTACTGCCCATCCAACCTGTCATGGCACTGGGCCCACCAGCCTGAGAAACAGGCCTTCCTTCAGACACCTCAATAATTTAGTGCATGTGTTTACAGAACGTTGACAAAGTCAAGTGCACTGGCACTGTATACATCCGGGGATGAATAATACATGTGGCCGGTTCAAGAATGTGCCTAGTGGTATGGAAGTTCAGATCTACCTCACATAAGCAGAGTAAATGTCCTGACATTTCAAATATCCACTGTGCTGAAATGTGCTGAACGCACAGAACTGCTCTGTGAAGAGGGAGAGTTGGTGGTGATGGGGGTGCAGCTGGTGATGGTGGGAGGGATGAGGATTGTACTCCAGAAATAAAGAGTTTCTCTCTCAGAACAATGGCCTGAAACAAACCCTGCATGGCCGCGGGCTCTTTGACGGGACGTTACTTGTTTGATGCCTCCACGCTTTTATCTGTTGTTTGAGACGCTTAGGAGAATTACAGACAGTGAGAACGTGTGGGAGTTATGTTAATTACATGTTTTGGGGTTTTTTTTTCCTTATTTGAGACTGGGCATTCGCTCCATGATACCAGGAGGATAAAAAAGAAGAGATAAGGAACTCTGGAAGTGGAAGGCAGGGATATACACAGCTTTTTTTCTTTTTTGATCTCCCTCTTTCCCATCAACTGAAGTGCTGGAATCTCATCAGGAGTGAAACGATGACTAATCAATGTTTTACAGTCCCTCTGGTGCGCCAGCCCGGGACACCTAAAGGCCTCTCATTTCACTTGTATGTATGCATGAGTTTGTGCGCCGTTAAAAATGCCACAAACAAATCACACTTACTTTTGTATGTAGCAGGGATCGATAAACAAACTCCCGCTTTTTTTTTTTTTTTTTGAGTCCTTATCGTTCTAAAAACGACACCCGAATGCAACGAATTACAGCTTCGCCACTCGCTGCAGCATTTTACAGTGGACAGAGATATAAAACACCTCCTCAGTCACTCCCAATCAGCCTGATTTTTATGCACGCCGCGACATGTGTGCAGTGCAGTGGATCACATTTCAAACCGAGTTATTTGCAAGGAAGACATTATGCAATATTATGTTGGACCTGTGTACACTACATAGGCAAACACAAACAGACATTGCTTGCTTTTTGTTTTCCCCAGGCAACATCGGTGTCTCTGAAATGAAGCAGACAGCAAACATTTCCTGTTTGTTACATTGTAGGTATTATGCTGTCTCTACTGGAACAGGCGCCCGAACCACCAGCAGAGGCACAAAACACACACTCCGAGCCTAATGAATTTTTTCGCATAACACAGAGTTTGAGTTTTGTAATTGGCGAGGAAAAGGTACTCCGAAGTGACACGTTCTTCTTGTCGATATCTCCGTCGTCGGATAAGCGAGACGCCGCCAGATTGCTGCTTCGTCGTTACCCGAGTCTGATTTGCATTTGCGTCTCAGCTCACGTGGAGGTGGCAGGAAGCACAGGGCGAGTGCCGTTTGCTTATTTTTCCGGGCCCAGACCCTCAAACGCCTCAGTAGCCCCAAATTGCGTATGAACTGGTTTACGGGAATTTGATGAATTTAAATTTTTCTAATGGCCTCGAGAAGAGTTGTAGCACCTCAAAAACTGGAGGCATACTACTTTCTTACACTCCTTTGTTTCCATTGTAACACTGAAAACAGCACTAACACATGCTGAGTGTAAACTAGTCTTGCTTGGTATTAATTGATGAAAGAACAACAATGAGAGAAAAGTCATGATTTGTTTTTCCAGCTTATTGGCTGAAAGGATGGTCATGGAACAAATAAAGTAAAAATACTAATGGTTTGGATTTTTTTAATGCATTTTATTTGTTGTGTATTGACAGGTTTACACTCTTATTTTTGGTTTACGTACCAGGCAACATAAATAAGACAGACTGCAACCCTGAGCAGGAATATAATTCAGACTGATTAGGTGTTTATTAGCTCCTGATGAAGTCTTAAAGTCTTCAAGTGCTGGTTTGCTTTTTGCCGACATGCTTGAGGAAGAAATTGATGTTTCTCTTAAAGATGGATTCTAAAGAGAGAAAAAATGGAAGTGGGCAGGACAGCACAATTCATCAATTCATAACTCGCTGATAAACAAGATAATTAAAGAAGGAGATGTTGCTGCATCACTTCTGCTGAGGTATGTGATGCCTCAGTATAGCAGAGATAAGAGTGAGCGTTCATCCAGATTATTAGGAATTGAGATTCAAGATGGCCTCGCTGCTCATTTCTGTTGACAACCTCATATTTTGATGTTCTTTTATATTTTCCTCGCTGTTTACTTTTGGGGCTTTTTGTTTAGGCTCAAGCCTCAAAAGTGATGGGTTCCCATTATAAAACTGATCAGGGTTTGGGTTAAAATTCGCCGTTTTTGGAACTCCAATGTTAGTTTTCAAAAGCGTCCGCTTGGTTTGAAGTTCAGCCATTCCCAAAGTCAGGAGTGCTGCGGCCCAGTTACAAACCAAAAAACCCCCCATGGGGTCCACACGATCTTAAATCTTCACTCTAATCAAAGTACAGTAGTGATGCTCGAATTTAAAAACAAAAAAACACAACAAAGGCTGTAAATTGCTAATTTTACACTGTTCTGCGCAAATTATCGAGACCAGTGTGTGACCCACTGCCACTGGGACACAAAGTTCAATGCAAGAACCGTAACTTTAGTTCAGAGTAACCAAAGTGTTAATTCACGTTTTCTAATGATAAATACATTTATTAAAGTATGTAACTGCACTCTGCTTGTGCGTAATTTTCAAATGAGTCCATGATGTTGCTGTGGCCCACCTGCTGTACCTTTGCACCGGCACACACCTTACCGATAGCTGTCCTAGCTTATCACAGCATCGGAAGGTTGCCGGTTCGAGCCCCGGCTCCGACAGTCTCGGTCGTTGTGTCCTTGGGCAAGACACTTCACCCGTTGCCTACTGGTGGTGGTCAGAGGGCCCGGTGGCGCCAGTGTCCGGCAGCCTCGCCTCTGTCAGTGCGCCCCAGGGCGGCTGTGGCTACAATGTAGCTGCCATCACCAGTGTGTGAATGTGTGTGTGGGACTGAGTAAAGCCCATCCAAATACAGGCCATTTACCATTTCTTCACATGACCACTAGAGGTCTTATGTCACAATCTAGGTTGATCTCTTTGGTTACAGATGATAGCAGCTGCCATCTGAGCCTGGAGGGTATGTCAGCCATATGTAAGGGACTGATAGCAACAAGCTCGTAAGTGCTGTAATACGGGTATCGAGCAAAGGTTTGCAAAAACCCCAAAACTTCTTGCGACCAAAAGGTTTACTGTAGAGCCTGAATATATTTTGGGGCTTCAGCAGCATATTAGGAAGAACGAATCAAGTGTCAGCAGTCGCCCCCCTTAGTCCACAGCAGGCTGACCGGCTGTAGGGCGATACAGTCGTTGGAGTGTCTGCACAGGCAGCGATATGCATCTGCACACGTGCATGTAGACGCCGCATTCACCTGGTGGGGGTACGTGTTGACGGGAGCTGAGTGTTGATTGAGAGGCTGTCCCTGTCTCCCCATACAGATTTATGATTGAGAGGATTTGTGTCCGGTTGGGGTACAGGCAGCTCAAACTTATCTTGCTGATAGACAGCCTTGTAGATTTCCTCAGAGTGGATTTATGTTCCGTGGGGGCCAGCGTTGTTGGGGTAGCACTGGCATATTCCCATTTTACTCTTTATTTGAACTTTACATTTGCTCACAGCTGTGTCGTCCTGCTCCGAGTGGCTCTCAACCTCCAGCCATTTACTGGGAATGTAATTATTTATGCTCCGGCGTAGAGAGAAAGATTTTATAAGGAGTCTCACATTTTATCTAATTTTCCGCTCGTCTCTGAAGATAGGCGATAATGGTGTTGAATTTCCTGAGATGCCATATATGGAATTATTTTTTTTTTACTACATTATTTTAAAGTCAGCATGATTTATGGGGCCCAGACTCGAGACGTGATGATCGTAATTAATCTGAACCGTTGAGAGGAAAAGGCCAACCGCTGATCTAGACGTGGCATATGGCTGTGGGATCTTACTCTCCCTGCACCAAATCTCACTTCTTCCACCTGAATCAGCGCGTTTGGCTTCGCCACGCAAGGGCGCCCCGCCACGCGGCGCTCTTTAACGCCGCAAACGTCTCTTCGGGGGGTAAACGTGAAAATAAAAAGCTCGTCGCGTTGCTCCCGGTTGTTGTTTGACAAGAAGCAGGCAGGGCCGCATTCGTAGCCCGCGCGCCCCAGATGGAGATGTAAGGCAGCGGCTCTGGTGTTGACCTTGTCATAGCGAGCACATTTGCAGAAATAAAACTCATCTGAGCCTCAGACTGGCAGACAAAGGAGACACAAGTAGCTGGAGAGCTGGAAAGACAGAGAGAAAATTCTGAGTAATATTGATCTTAGTTAATTAGATTCCTATCTAGTCTCTGGGGACTGGTGTTCCGGCAACACATTTTAGAGTGAAGAAAGTGGCTGAGAGATATACCAGTATATGAACTCAGTTAATTTAATTTCAAAGCCCCGAGTACAAAATGTGATTTGATTATTGGGAATATTTTTCATGTCTAATTACAATTTCTCTTTTCTCCCCTGGAGTTTATCTAAACTTTTTTTTCTCGATGAATCCTAATGAATCTCAGTCCTTGTTTAGAACTAATGACCAAGTGTTTATCTCCCCACCCCCCCTACCACCACCACCACCACCACCACCACCACCCCCCAACTGCAATGCATTTCAGTAATTCAATATGTAGTGCAGAAAAATTAGATTTGAAATTGAGAACTGATATTGTTAGTTTCTCCGCTCATTGAAACTAAATGAATTTGCGCAGTGAATTACTAATTAGAAGGTATTTTATTTCAGTGTTCCTCAAGTTGAAGCCTTTGCAATGAAAGATATTATACTGGTAAGTCCAATTATTATTGTTTTTGTCATTGGGTTTAGTAGTACGTGAGCTGGTTCCATTCATAAAGAATTAAATAAGAAAAATAAAACACTGTGACAGACATTTTCACATATTTTACCATGACGTGACGTACATTGCTGCGGTTTAACTGCGTCCTCGTCCTGCTCTGGGATTTCCTCTGTTTACATATGCGAGCAGGACCGGCGGGGGCGGGTGGAGGTCACGTCGACACATCCCGGGGCCGCACGCTAGGTCACCAGCTTTCATATCTGATCTGTTTGTCATAATGGCTTTTAAAAGGTCACACGTGTTGATTAAAATGACTGATCGTTAAAAGCATCCACCGGTAACCCACGCACGCACACGTCCGTGGGTCATGTCCAACGGTGTACGGTGCCATTTATTATGGATGGATGCAGAGAGGGCCACGGATACATGAATTAGTGAAGTAGGTCAGGCAAATATATAAAAAGCGACACACTGTTGAAATATTGTCACATCGTCTCGTGTCACTCGGTACAGAAAGCACGCGCGTGAGATTTTTACATACTGCGGTCAAAAGCGGAGATACTGTACGAGCAGATGAAGAGAGACGTGTAGCCTTAGCAACCAACTGAAAAGGATTATCCGTGTATTCTCCTCACACTTGTCATCATTTATCTCTTACACATTATTTTTGCGCCGCTCTGGCTCTCTCCTGGCAGACTCTGGCTTTGCTGCAAGGCAATTGCTCTCGTGCGTCGCTGGGGAATTTATTGCGCTGCTCTGCTAGAGATCCAAATGTATTACTATGAGGACGCTGTGAGCGGCTGGCGGTATGGGGGACGTACCTGCATCTCGCCGAAACCCACCGCCGCGCCGCAGCCCCTTCCCGAGCAGCTCGCCGCCCCCAGGCATCTCGTTGTATGGGGGATATAATTGTTGCTGTAAATTCTGCCGCTCCCCAACGCCCCTGTCTTAACCGCCCATTACGCATGGTTCACTACGGCCCTTGTTGATTGCAACTGTCAAGAAGGGCAGATTTATGCACTCTGGCTTGGAGATGGAGGGATGAAAAGGAGTGAGAGAAGGGTGATTAGGGAGAGGCAGGTTTATTGGGTGAGCCCACGCTTGACCCCTCCTCCAGCCCGGTTCGCTCCTCGCTGATGTGGGTGGAGATGAGTGAGACTGATCGGCCAAAGCAGACCAGAATAGCAGGACTCGGTCCAAACCCACAAGATGGAGGGAGAAGTGAGTCCTTTAAAGTGGGCTGGTGATGAGATCTGTGCCTGATCCTTTGAGCATCGCTGTGAATGTGTGTTTTTTCTCCTTCTGCACACACACACTCTTTTCTCAGCCCTCAGCCTCTCAGACACCCTGTCCTTTTTCAGAAAACACCACTTGTGTAACAAAGGCTGCTAATCTGTTGAGTACAGCAGTGAGCCCAGTGTGGAGGGGTGGCGGCGGCGGCGGGGGGAGAGCACTTCCTCAGCCCATCACAGAACCGTTGTGGTCACACTCTAATCCACTGAGCCGTCACAGCACTAAAATAAACCATTATTCTCTCATAGGGCTGCTGCTCTGCTCTGTTCTCCTCTGTTCTGAGGATGTGCATTGGTCTAGATCGACAAAAAATAGATATTTATATATATTTACGAGGGATTGTTGCTTATGTAACGTTGCATTTCCAAAATACCAAACGACAGCTGTGCAAAAAATTCTTTAAATTGGCCTTTTGATTATGGCGGCAGAGTGTTATCTAACATAGATGCACAACTGACTTGTCATCTGGTGACTACGAAGACCGTAGCCCAAACCATCAAGATGATATCTTGAAAGAAGCCACTCCCACCAGGATACAATGTTTCATCATAATATGAAGGCGATCCCTCAGAACAACTTTGTATTGATTTCTGGTGACCTTTTCCTCTTAAGGGGACAGCTTGACCCAAACCAAGATGGCATCTCCACACCGTAGGGGTCAACGGTTCAGGGTTTTCCATTAATTTAGTCTCATTATATCACACGCTGCCATTTTAACGCAGCGTCCATGTTTTTGCGTTGCGTGTTCTGTAGCTTCAACTCGTGTTTTCTACACGCTGACATGTTATTTGTCACGTTATTATTCCAAGTCTGTTTACGTTGCTCGTATTGATCAATATACCATCATATATGACACAGAAAACAATTAAATCCTCACAGCTGAGAATTAAGTCGATTAATCTCACTATTACAGCCCTCGTGTGTAGTTATCTGTTACTATCCACTGTTATTTGTCTTTATTTAATTTGCTATAATGTGTTCATTTGTTTATTCCATATGCTCTCTGTTACGGTCTCTTCTTTGTCATTTTATGTGTACTCATGTGTATTTATTTCTTTTTATATTCTGCCAATTAGTCACAGTAATACTGATTATTAATCTTAAGTTCAGCTCTCGTCTAATCACTTCAGTCTTGTGTGTTTTCTCACATGAAAGGAGGCCTTAAAAAACAAAAAATGAACATGACATGTATATCATATATTACGGATTAGTCATGTAACATTTTTTTAAGTAAGGTCACTTACTATCCAGTATTGCTGGTGATGCACACGGTGTGTCACAGTTGGCGTTTGTGCCACACCAAAAGGTAATGCTGCCCTTTTAATAATCAACATTAGGAGGTTGGTGTTGGAGCAGACTGTGAGTTTGTCATCTATGAGACAGCTGTTGAGTTTTTGTGCAACAAAAAATGCTAAAAGTGCTCGTGACGGAGTTACACCGTCCCGGGCCGCAGACAGCTGATCTGGGCGCATTCACGCACCACCACCATTAGTTTCTACAATTACCGTGGCTGCGCGTCTTTTCGTCGACCGGGCAGATAAACAAAAAGGGGTGAGAGGTATATTTTGAGCGGCGCAGAGGGCGGCCAACATATTTTCCCACTTACCTTTAATAAAGCCGGTCGCGTAGACTCGCTGTGATCGCCGATTATACGAGTGGTTATGCAAGCCGATGGTATGGGGTTCCGGGGTTCAAATAGTGGGTTCGCGCGCGCTTGAAAGGTCACGTGAACTGCATTATTTTTGTTTGCGTTTTTTGTTATTGTGAAACACTGTAGGCTGCCTGGAATTGGCCATAAATGTCTGTATTTACATATATATGTATTGTAGGAATACAGCTGGAAATAAGCTGAGTAGGAAAAGAGTGTTTGGTAAAAGAAATAATAAAGAGATGACTATTATGCCTAGTGGGAGGGGCCATGGGGTATAAAAGAAGGCTGTCAGGGCCTACCTGGGTTCTTTCAGTGAGATGTTACAGAGAGGGTAACATGCAGACTGTGTTTTGTATATAGATGTTTGTTTTGTGTTGACTTAAGTTAGTTTTCTATTTTCTTTGTAAATAATCTTTTGTGCACCTGGGAGGCCGGCAATAAACTATCCACACTGAATGCTTCCTGACTACGCCTGCATTTGTTCAGAAGAAGTTTAGGAGAGGACCCCGCGACAGTGCTACAAAAATATATATGTATTTGATGCTGTGGGTCTTTTCTAGGATAGCAGTAAGTGAGACATTAACCAGAAAAAAGCAGGAGAAGGCGAGGCTGGGGTCAAGTTGGGTTGCAAAGCGGCTTGTAGCTGCACAGCAATTGCCGAATCAGCTTAAATGTGGTTCCCTATAAGAGACTTGGCAATTTGAGGGTAGTGCGTAGAAGTGAATCAGCCGGGCCAACTGGAGATGCGGGCTGGCATTGAGAAAAGCTGATCTGCTGGGATTGTAGCTCAGCTTGAATAGTTTAGTTTGAGGGAAGGAGTGTGGTTTGGGTTAAAATATGCCCCTTCACAACATTAACACCGCACAGTGAAAAATTACATTTACCCAGCGGCTTTAAATGTGACTCCGAGGGCTCCTTTACAAGCGTTTACACGTTACAGTGTTACAAGCTGGGAGTGAAGCTTGTCTCACAACTGCCATACGCCGGCGTGTCAGAGCACAAATGTCAAGGAACATAAACGGCAGCGTTCGACGCCCTGGGAACGAGATCAGGCCGGACATACGTCTTATAAGTTTTTACTATTTTGTTTCCATATGGGGTTCTTTCCATTTCGTCCCACTAGTGTCTTTAAAACTGATCCATCTACACTCCGGAGCAGGAGATGGTGTTTGTTAGATAGTGATAGATGGTGCTTGTTGCCTAGTTGGCAGCATGAGCGTAACGCAGCTAAACGTGCACAAGTCTCTAAGTGGTCCCTAAGTTGTCCTGCGGGATGATGGGATGCCATAGTAGCAGCAGTAATGGAATTACAGGAAAGACCCTGCCCTGGCCGCACTGCACGAAAGGCATAAATGGAGAGCGAGATGGAGCGAGGGGGGAGAGGCTGAACCAGAGTCGGAGCTGAGAGACCAATCTACACTATGGCACTCATGGAATTCACCTTCTTTAGACCGAGCAATCAATGGAGCTCGTTAATAATTCACACAGTCTTAGGAGGGAACCGTAACCGCCATAAATGGTGATTTTGTTTGATCATTACAGTCCTTTCATTCGAATAAACAGATAACATTATTCATCAGCGGGAAGAATAAATATTCATTGCACATTGCGCACATTGTGTATGCAGAATAGCAACCAGGAAAAACATATATCCAGGCTGTATTGATGCGATATCCCCAGAATGATGAAATAATTTACAGAATTGATTAAGATGAAGGCTAATCTTTACGAGGCACATACGGCTGAATTTGAATGCACCGGAGTGCCGCTCTGCCATGAGATAGACGGATGAAAAGATGGCGGCGCTTCCGTGATCGAAGCGTCATGGAGACATCACGGGAAGCCCGGATTTCTGAAGCTCTCTCTCCTCCCTCTCATACGTCCTACGATAAGTCGGCTTCATTTCATTAGCTGCCGCGAGCATCAGGTCTGAAGCACCGTGAATTTTTACTGATTACTTTTTTAGAATCGTCGAAAGTGGAAGTTACCGCCGCGCTCCATGTCTATCTGTTGTCTAAAATAAGCACGGGGACGTTAGATTGCGGCGATGCCGGTTTGCTTATGAGTAGGACGAAACAGATGGGCTATTACAGATACAGACACTGAAGCAAATTGAGGTCATCAAGCAGGTCTCGTGAATCGTGCGTTCGAAACATCAGACGCCAGCGTAGCGCGGGAAGGACGGAGTTTTGTTTAAAGAGGCGTCTTCTGCGCAAATCTATTCAGTGCATATGGGAGAGGACGAGCCTCTGGGCACAGACAGCCGTCAATGGGCAGGGATAATTTGATTAATGCATTTGCTCCCCCCCCTTTCCCCTTCATAAGCGGATTTCTTCTTCTCTGGCTTTATACTTGTCTCTCAGACGAAGCAAGCGTGCTGGAATTTGTTGCGTTTTGCATTCGTGCACGCTCGTCTGTGCGACTGCAGGGCCCCATGGCTTCTCCAGCGACGTTCCTCCTCTTTGAGGCTGTGATCCTCATCATGCGAAGGTGTTCAGGATGGAAGCGGAAGGGAGGGGGAGTGTGTATAATGTAACGCATGCGAGTAGCGGTGTCTAAAATGTAAATGATGAGCTGTCGTTAGAGTCCGCAACACGCCGGCGCCGCGCTTCTTGCCTTTCGGCTGCTTCTCGCCTTAGTCACAGGACCTGATCTTAGCTTTGTTTTGCTGTTTCCTCACAAGTGTGCTGGTGCATGTACAGAATATGTGGGAGCAGCCACCGAGTGAAAGCTAGTCACCGCTCGGGAGCGATTTAAGGGCCTTTTATAGAGATGGATCCGTCCGGTTTACTGGGCTGAAGCTGGCTACCAAGAATTGTGACAGACATGTGCCTGCTAGACCTCATACATAAACCACTGGGGTGTTTGTATTCGTTTGTGTGTATGTGTTGTGGGAGATAGCGATAGCTGTTGTATCTCTACTCACGTGCCTTCCCTTCAATTGCCCAATCAGTCAGTGGAACCCTTCAGACAGTCTCCTCTTAATAAGGAAGCTTCCAGCCCAATTCCCACAGATAGCCTAAGTAAATCAAACCGGTGAGGAGGAGAGGAGAGCCTCTTCAATCAGGCTCTAGAGAATGGAGCCTGGGCAACTCTGGCACTCTAGACAATAAGCAAGAGAGTGGGAGGGGGGAGGAGATACAGTGATATTCCTGTATGGTGATGACTATGCTCAGAGTGAGGTGTACCATTCGTCTGCAGCCAGCACCCTCAGGTACTCTATACTCTGCAACTCACCGTAAAACATTCCCCACTGTAATTCGCGTTATGCCCCAAGAGCCCGAGCTAAGCTCACCAGCGAATATACCGTCCTCATCCGCGTCCTCCGCCTACGCCGCTCCAAGCCCGATAATACTGTCCTCACGGCGAGCTGAGCGAGCCATAATGCCACGTTTTGTATTCAACCCTGATAGCGGCCGTTATAGCACAGCCACAAACCGGAGGCCCCAGCTTGCACGCTGGTCGGGGTTCAGGTTGGACCATTCCAGGAGGTCCCAAGCCAGCAATTTGGGGCGAGAGCGCTCCAGGCCACATGCGCCTTGTCCGTCCATCACTGCTAGAGGGGACTAGGGGAGGAAAAGAGGGGAGGCGGGGTGCGACAGGCTGAAGTTAAAACAAGAGGCCCTGGCATCTGCGTCACGCCAGGCCAGCAGATGTGGTGATCCTGGTCTATTTGAGTTAAAGTGATGATTAAGGGATCATGGCCCTTAAATAGACAATCCTGTTTACCCAGTTTAGGGCTGCAATCAATCCGCCACTCGCCAGATTAATTGAGACGCTTCTGATTGATTTTCTTTCTTTTTTTTTTCCTCCTTTCACGTCCCTCCTCCTCCTCCTCTGCTCCTGCCCAGCCTTCCTATCAATGACTTCTCAAACTGCAAGGCCATAATTCATGAGAGGGCTGCAGGGGTGGACTGAGGACTTGGCTTAGTGCATAGGTAAGTTCATGTAAAAATGTATGACATCACTGCCAGCTCGCAGCGCAGGGATGTTGACTTTGCCTGACTGACAGGTATGACAGACGGTCCCACCTTTGCCCCGAGTCTCCGTTTCACGCAACACCGCAGAGCTGGGTAATTTTTAATTTCCTTATACACATTTCTTATGAACTCATCTTCATTACTCGCATGTATGTTGGTATAGAAAATGCCATAAAATATGTCAGGGCGACAAAATCTCTGTATTGTCCCACCTGTAATGATCCTCATTAGTGGCCGTGCTGCTGCAGGCTGACAGAGGAGGCATCAGTTAATTAGGCCAAAAGGATGAACTTTACTCACACATCCCTGGGACCAGATGATAAGCACATCAAGATGTGAGAATCCCCCCTCTTCTGGAAAAGATCAGCCCGACCATTGAGAGGAGGAAAAGCACTTAAAGCTTGTTTCCTTCCTGTGTACTCAAAGCGATTGCATACCCTTCCCTTTTTTTTAATGGAAGGAAAAACACTTGGGTGGACACGCGTGGTTGTATGTTTCCACGTATGTTTATGCACCTTTAATTAGCTGGGAATATGCTGTCTGTTCTTTTGTTTATTTCTTTATCGTGATCAGAGAATAATGGGATGGAAGGTGATCACGACTGAACTCGTCTCCTGCAGATCTCCTTCATGTGAGACATTGTCTGTCAGCCATCACTACCATCTGTCAGCACAGAGAGTCTTTAAAGACTCTTCTCTGCACTTTGCCTTCAGGGCAAACACATTTCTCATGTACCCACCCCCCCCTTCCACCTCTAAACCCAATCTTCCAATAAGCAAAAGAAAAACAAAAGCTGGAAAACAAGGCAATGAGGGTATCAGTTTTGGCAGCGCCTTCTGAGCACTCACTCTCACGGAGGCAGATTTGTCAGGCTTTGCGAGGCTGCTCCTTGACAGCTTAAGCACAGAAGCTACCTCGCTGTGAATTTTCTGAAATGTTGTGTGCATAGTAGCCATAGATCATCTCCGAATGCCTCTCCTCTGGTCAGTGTGATGAACCAACGCGGATGATTGCATGAGCGTGTTATGTTAATAAGGCTGGTAATGCAGTTTGCGTGTTGGTGATGCTTTATTGAATGTGACAGCTAACATCAACAGGGACAAGATGGCATGTAGTTAGCCATATGCATGGTGTCGAAAACAAAAGAAGGCTCAATAGGTTGTAAACAAGCGCAGGTTTGGATTTTAGCGTGCACGTTAATATAAAAATATTTTTGTTTTGTTGGGTTTTTTGTGGTCACTGGTTGCAAGTGATCCAGCGTGCAGGCATCAAAGTATTAACATGCACGCCGCACGAGGGTGCACGCTACATATGTAAAAAAAAAAAAAAAAGGATTTTAAATATAGATTTCTCAGATGAGACCTGCAGGTGCGCGAGCAAGGTGCTTTGTGGAAGCGT
This sequence comes from Neolamprologus brichardi, assembly GCF_056152115.1. NCBI lineage: Eukaryota > Metazoa > Chordata > Actinopteri > Cichliformes > Cichlidae > Neolamprologus > Neolamprologus brichardi. The sequence goes on from NC_142107.1 coordinate 23,513,478, forward strand.
GGCACTTCCTCCTTCTGTCTTGTGCTCTAATTTGATTACAGACTGATTAAACCCTCCCTAATGCAGTCAGAGCTACGGCATGCTAATGTAATAAAATCACTTACAGCTAAAACAGGTTAGCTTAATTGGCAGGAGGCACGATGCTGGGATTTGCATTAAATTATTTATTTGCTTAGCAGACGCCCTTATGCAGGGCAACTCTCAATTCCATTATACACATTAGCCATTTGCGCAGCCAATTTAACTCGAGCACCTCGTTCAAGGATAGAACAACTGCCGAATCGCCGCCTCCGCCACTACTGCCCCGTCCGAGCATTTCTTGGGGAACAGGAAGCGGTAGTTGAATTGGACGCCATCGGTGACACGCTGTTGGTGCCCTTGCAGTAACCACTGAGAGTGTTTTGGTTTTTTTTTTTTGCCTTCCAGCAAACCAGAACGTCCACTTAGCGCGTGGAGTTAAACATAAACAGCACACACCAACATTAGCGCGCCGTCCCGGTCAGTCCACTGAAAGTCAAAGCATAATTGAGCTGCTCCATTAGCACCGGGATCAACCAGATGGTGCCCCCATTCTTTTATTCACCAATTTATGTGGGCATGTCATTCTTCCAAGTGTTAAAAAAAAACCCCAAAAACACTGACGCGAATGAGTGTTTGGATGTGCACGTGTGTGTGGCAGGGGTGGAGGTGCACACGCATAACTGTGGGAGCCTCCAGACTCCCACCTGTTAACTAATCTTTCAGCGTCGTCTATCAGCACGATCATCTCTTCCTCCCGCAGTCTAATTGGTAACCTAGTTATAAGACTACCCAACCTCTGATGGGCGATGCACACTCACAGGATGAGTTTTACATTCCCGATGCCTTTACAAGTCGACTGGCGCTCCTCGCATTTGTGCAAAATATTCCATTTTTGCCTCGGTAAAGTAATTAGTCGAATTTCAGAGGCTAAAAGATTTCTGTGTCGCTGTATTGAGAGTGTTTAGAAAACACACATGCATAATCGCTTCCTGGCTTTTTAACATATGATCAAACCACCACTGACGTATCCCACTTAGTAGCCGTGTTGATAAGGATCCATTTCTGATTAAGCAGCGCTTGCCAAGGTTTATATTTGGCTTTGCGCATTCAATTTGCTTTACATTTAATACAGTGTCTTTCACCCAGTAACAGAACTGGCTGCCTGCCACAGAGGCTTTTGATTGGAATTGAATGCACAGTCATTTTCTCTAATATAAATCAATACTCTCCAAACCTGCCACAACACATTTTTTGATGCTCACTATTGCTCCGGTGGAGTTTGGAGCACTAGTGAAGCGGTCAGATAGTTGACACGTTTTGTGCAGCGAGATTAGTCTGTTTGTGAAACGGTGGAAAACAAATCACTTAAGAGCCACTCAGACTTAATCATATTACCTTGCTAAGTAAGAAGTTTTCAGATCCTTTCTTCTTCCTAAACTTCTGAAATATCTCCCCGAGCCGAAGACGCGGCAGCTCGGCGGCTGTCGGCGAACTGCCGTTCGACGCCATCGCTCTCCTCCCTTGACGCTCGGCGTTTGAAACGCGATGTGGTTTAAATGGCCGCATCGCTTTGAGAAAGAAGCGCGTTACAAAGTGGAAACAGTTGACCGAATTATCAGACACTGGATCCCTGGCTGCAGCGCGCGTGCCTCCCTCCATCTTTTCCCTCTGCTTTTTTTCTTTGTTTTTTTCGCTGCAACAACAGTATTGTTTGCATTAAGGGCCTGGCTGGAGTAAATGGAGCTGTTTTCAATTAGTTTTCAAAGTGCTTATCCCATTAAAGGTAATGACTTATTGATTTAACGACAGTGGCGCTTTTGGTGTGAAACGTGGTGCTATTATGACTCTCTCCTCTGTTGCTCGAAAGGGCCCGGCGATACTGAGCGCCGGGTGAACGCCTTTGGTCTCGGCCTTCCCATGACCATTGCGCTTGTTGTTTTTGTGCCGGTCCCCGGGTCATTATTGAGTGGCATAAGTAACTGTGTGCTCGCGGGGCGGAGCAGGTGATTTTTCTCCTCCTGGCCTTTCGCCAGCAGTGTCAGCTGGGATCCAGGAGCCATCACAGAGGTGGGAGAGCCTGATGTCATTGTCAATGTTCCTGTGTGTCCCGCAAACCGCAGTGCAGAGGAAGCGATGGAGGGCCCCGTGCAAGCTAATGTGCCCGCTGCCTCCCCGTGGGTTCCACTTTGCCATGCAGCCATATGGCCGTGCTCCTCCCCTCAGTAATCCCTCACCGGTGTCAGCATCCAACCCAGGAGGGCCGCACTTTTGTGTTTTCTCCTTCTCACTCTCCCGCTCTGTCTGTCTGTTTTTTCTTTTTTTTTGTTCCTCGCATTTTTTCCCTTCCTTGGCATTCTGCGCGCGTCCCCGTCGAACTCCTTTTGTTTTCGTCCCATTCTTTCTGCACACTAAAGCTCGAAACGTTGTTTTTTAACCTTGACAGAACTTTGAGCGGCCGAGCGGCTCGTCGGTACAGTAATACGCACCCCACCGTGATAATTGGCTTTCACTTATAACTCATCATGTAGTCGCTGCTACTTCCTAATGTGCCGCGTGTCCTCGGTATCATCAGGAGCTCCTCTTTAAAACAGTGTCTTTATTGCCTTTATGAATCCTGTCCAAACTCTTTACTATCTTTCCACACTTGTATAAACTCAGTCATCCACATTCTGCTATCTTATCGCTAATTGAGCTCAACAGAAGACATCACCGCTGTAAGGACTGCTGTTCCACTGATTTCCTTTCTGCTAGAGTATGGATATGTACTAGACCAGGAGGAAGGGGCTCAGTTGCTGACAGTCGCTGTTTCAAGTAATGAGACAAGTGATAAGTCAGCCAGCGACCTTGTCTTATTCCCTTTTGCTTTCTGTCTCCCATTTCAATATGAGATTTATACTGCGCGCACACCTTACTTCACTGGGTAGCGCACGCTTACGTGTCTATCTTCCACTCTAGCCAAACGGGCTTTAATTACCAAAATAAAAATAATAATACTTACAGTAATAACAGCTGCGCCGAAGTGCTGAAACAATTAGCCGATTAATAAATTAGTCAAGCAAGAGAACACTAATTAAAAAAAATGAATAGAAATTGGATCAGATTTGTTCATTTAGGTAAACTAAAACAGAGACACACATACACAAAAAGAAGACTGGAATTAATTAGCAGGGAGAAGGAAAAAACCTCCCAGATGGGTTTATTTATTACCTAAATATACATACTTGGTAAGTTATGCTGTAAACTTACCCAAACTTTTTTCAGTTCGCTGTGCACGATTTGAATGAAGACGACACTTTGAGCTAATGAGAACTCTCGCTGACCCCAGGCTGTTAAACGGGTAGGTGAAGATTAGCCGCCTGTCCGTTCTCCAAGCGTGAATCTGATGTGAAGCTTCACGACAAGGCCTGAAAACTGCACATTTTTCGTCCTTTAACTGCAGCAAATGATAAAAGATTGATTGATTGTGTCAGAAACCGAGTTCCAGACGAATCACGAATAACATAAAGACGTGGCACGAAGCAAAACTCGTAAACGAACACGGGAAACGGGCAGAGTTTGTAACGGGGTGCTGACTAAACAGAGGTGATGCAAATGAGGGCGGGCCAGATCAGTGGGAATCAAAGAGAAGATTTAAGTAAACCGACAGGGACTTATGAAGACGCAGCGAAACACGAGGAAGGGTCAAAGGTGAGCACTAACAAAGGTAAGGTAAGAAAAAAGGGGACCCCTACCTGGTACAGTAATAAATCATCATGTTTGTATCTACATACAGCTACATTCCCCCATTAAATTTAGCAAATTTAGACTTCTGGACAAAGACAAATGTAATTAACGACAGATAAAAAGGTATTACATCAAACTGGGTTTTGCTCAGCGTCTCTCATCTCTCTCTGTGAAAACATGCCACAGTAATGACCTCCTATCACCAAAGATGAGGACAAAATCAATAACAGGATGAACCCGCGCAGCGCCACGTTAGTAATAATGAGGACACCTAAATGTCCTCATCATCCACACCAAAGAAAAGTACTTTTGCTTCTTCTTTCTTTGTCCGACCGTCATTTTGAACGGCCTCTCGCGGCTCCGCGCGTTCGCAGAACTCACCTTGCAGCTCGTCGAGCCCGCGCGCAGCTATCGAGCGGCTCGAGTCACTGCTCACTGTCAGCGAGCAACTTGATTTGTGTTTCCTTGAGGAATGAAAATGAAATTATTGTTGTGCCTTGATTGACGCAGCCTATAGTATGCAAGTTTCGGGCTTCTTTGAAGCTTAATAATGCTCACAAGAGATTTTTTTTCATTTATCTCTCTTTTTAAAACTTTTATTACTTTGTTTTATTGTTTTCACTTTTTATATTTATGCTTATTGAATTTGAAAAGATATTTTATTGTGTTTTAGTTTACCCGTTGCCACATTTCTTCCTTTTACTTGAAGGGAAACTATGATTTTCCTTATTTTCTTTAATGCTGTTACAGTTACAGTCACATTTCAAATGTCCAACGTTTTGAGGTCACTGTATAAAGAAGCTCTAAATGCTCCGCGTCTGCCTTCATTTTTTTTAACCTCTTGGATCTGGATGATGTCAGTGACCAAGGATTTCCCTTATATGGTCATTTCTGGCAAAAGAGGACACGCCCACCGGCTTTTTTAACTCTTCACCCCCTGAAAAGCTTACGTCAGGCTTCTTATGAAACTAAATGACAGCATGTGCTTCAGAAGTTAGTGAGGGTGCCCTCTGTAGACAACTCCGCAGCTACCCTTGGAAAATCCCAGAAACTATTCTAGTGGTCGTCAAAGGAGCTTGTAAAGAAAAGCTTGAAGACGTTTCACCTCTCATCTGAGAAGCTTCTTCAGTTCTAAGGTCAAATGGTGGGGAGTCCTAGATCTAAACCTAGTGGGAGTTTCCCCCCACAGAGGGACAAAAGGACCCCCTGACGATCCTCTAATCGCCTGAGCCAAGGTGTGAAACTGGGTGTGGGTCCCAATCAGCCAGAGTTTCGGGTGAGTTCATTGTGAAACCTGGCCCCACCTTATCATGCGAATTCCTGAGGTCAGATGGCCCAGGATGTGAGTGGGCGTTAAGGCGTCTGGGAAGGGATCTCAAAACTGGATTATAGATGGCAGAGAGTTGGTGTCGTAAACCTATTCTAGTGGTCGTCAAACCTCATCCTTATTCATATATAATGGAGGGAGGTCGTCAGATGTCGTCTTTATTTGGGGAAGAGTTCAATGTTCTTTATGCAATGAGAAGCAAATCAAAAGAAAGCTTTCCTAAGGATCAGGGAAGGGAGGTACGACATCCTGTTTCATGAAGATGAACTGAGGCCAAGGCTCAGTATAAGAAATGAGGCTTATATTGAACTGCAATTCATGCAAAGCAACTCTAGTACAGTCCAGGAATTAGCATGACTGTCATCTTTTAGCATGAAAATAGATAAAACTACTCTTTTTATGATGTGTAGTTGCAGATGATGCAAGCAACTGTAGCTTGCTGCTCGATCACTCGATCACAGAAGCTCCTTTACCTGCAGTAGAAAAAGGAAAAAAGGAAAAGGGGCTGAAGAGATTTTGACCGCAGCCGTGGCGCTCGGCTTGTCTGAGTCTGTGAATATAGTGTTTTCCTCGGCAGAGTGTGCATACACAGCAGACCAAAGCTGTTTTTGTGGAAGGAGACATCTCATTTGTTCCAGCGCTTCACATTCTCTGTTGAGAACCTGGTCAGAGCAGCAGTCAGGAGTCAGCCAGGCCAGAGGCCAACAGAGGAGCGAGGAAGCTCACACGTGTACATGAAAGTTCAGGCCTCTGCTCGGCGCACTGTATTCACATCGCTCCAAGCTGTGAGAGGTTGATGCTACTGCACACCACCTAGTACTATAAACAACTGTGCAGAAGCAGTGCGCACTATAGTAGAAGATCATAAGGTCATCTGAAAGTGGAGTCACCGGGTTACGATCTTCCTCCGGATAGTTCCTGCAAACACACCAGATCTAAGTTTGAATGTGAGAATTTTTTAATGCAAATTATGACAGATTGAACCAAAGTTCACTGAAAGTGGCTCATTCAACTAAATCTATCATTTTAAATATCGTTGAGGACGCTCTAAAGGTTTACCTCGGGCAAAAGTGTTTGATAATAAAGAGAGGCTATTCTAATTATCTGAGGAAATGCATGCGTTCAGCATAATAATGATGATATTTTAATATTTTCAGAGTAAACGGCAAAAAATCGGATGGTTTTAGACAAAGATGGGACCCTCGTGCCATCCATGTGCAGTTTTTTCTTTTTAAACTAGACTGCCGATTTAATAAATCTTTAAAAAAGGGAAAGATTGCGGATCTGCACCAGAACCGACACATTCATCCATAACATTTGCCTCAACTTTTCAGCATCTTAATTACCTGATATTTGTGGCAGGCAAACACTGAAAATCTGCACATTCATTTACAAGCCTGAAGCAAAATTGAAGAGTATAGTGAAATAGTGCTCGTACTGTCTAATCAGCTTGCTCAGCTTTTATGCAGTTTGACCTCTTGACATTTGGGCTTAGAGATTTTATCTGCAGTCATATAAAGGCTTGCCTGGAAAGAGAAATGCACCTGCAGCTCGGGTTGATTTGGAGTGGATTAGCCACGAGGCCTAAATCCTCTGCTTTTGTCCTTGTTGAAGCTACCATGGAAGTGGATGGAAAGAAAGCTACTGAAACTGGCAACTACATAAATGGACCTTTGCTACCAGGTTGTTTAGCCTTTTTCTTAAGCAATCATTTAGCTTTAAAGATAACATTTTGTGATACATTTGACATATCTTACATAGTTTTTGGCAGCAGAGAAAAATAAAATTGCCGTACTGTGAGGACGTTATTCCACTGTAGAACAAAAGAGCGGGTGCAACTGAGTCCATCACCTAAATAATACACTACTCACGACCTCTACCTTTGCTTCTATTAGCAGGCAATCTTTGAAAAGCGGCGTTGCCTTCAGGAGTCTGAATTAGTCTTACCTTTGCTGAATTTAAGAAGGTGGTCAAATGCAAATGTGAGACTGTGGGATGTGTGAAGGTGTGCTCTGTTGTCTGTCTGGTGTGGTGCGATGATGGATAGTGCTGCCAGCAGACTGGGGTTTCACTAATACTGGAGCCTCTGGGAGGGCTGCATTAATGGATGTGCGCGCGTCCACCCACGTGTTCGAGTCAGATCTGTGCGTTTCCACAAACATATTGCAGTAATATTGTAATTTGTGCGTAGCCTCATTTGGATAAAGCGTCAGTCTAATATCAAATCCACCCAAAAAAAAGCACGTTTTAGAACAATTTAAATTTGAAGTTGGCCTCGCTTTAGAGGGCTTTTGACAGTAAGGAAATTAAAACAGTTAAGTGGATGTTCTACACCCTCCACATGTTTCCTGGGTTTTTTCATAAAGGAGACCTTAAAATGGGGAGTATTAACATGATCACTATGTGCAGAGTAGAGATTGTGTGATATTTTAAACATTTGTGCCGTATCTCAGAAGTCGTTAACCGTCAGCCTCCTGGGACAGTGGTGCAGAGTTCAGGGTTTCTGGTGAAGTCTGAGGGTATCAGGGCCAAGACTTCCCCTTTCTTGTGCCCTCATTGTTCTAGAATCATAAGCTAGAGCATAGAGTTCATGTAGCACTATGATTAGAAATGTTAAGAGTCCCTATAGCAGTGTTTCCCAACCACTGAGGCCCGGCACATGATCACCTGTGCCGTGGAAGATTATCTGGTTCCACCTGATTGGTACTGTAAGCGACTGGCGCGAGTAACAAGCAAAGCAGTTACATTCTCTTCCACTAGGAGGCAGTACAACTACCTGCTCTAATTAAATGGGTTGCCAACTGCCAGTAAAACAGAAGAAGATGAAGAAGAAATTACATAATAGTCACGTTGCGAGTGAGTCGATGCAGTGCGTAATAGCAATAGATAAATTTTGAAAAAGTAGTCAGTCTGACCTGGTCCTGGAGAAAACTCAGATGAAGGCCCTAGCATGAGTAGTGGTCAGAAGAAAGCAAAACGGTATACTGGGATCAAACCGAGGCAATTCCGCTAATTATTAATATGCTTTTTGGGACATTTTTGTTTGTTGGTGTGCCGTGTGATTTTTCTACCAAAGCTCCAAAGGTTTGGGAAGCACTGGTCTATAGACAGGGGTGCACATGAGTGGTCCGCAGGTGCACCAGCGCTGTCAAAATAAGAGACGCGCGCCAGATAAGAAGTTGCAGCGCGCGTTTGCGTACATAAGATTTCCTGGAGGAGGACAGACATTTGTTTAGAACTCTTAAAGATGTCGAAGAAGCTCCTTTAAGCAATTAATTTGGTGTTCCTCCACCTCCAAGACCTCCGGACCACTTATGTGCACCCCGGACAGGAAAGTAGGACAGTACTGTCCCTGCAACTTGGAAAAACCAGTTGCATTGACATTTTTTTGCTGTCAAAGTCTGATTTTAAGTGTTAAGGCAATCAGCTTTGGCGTGCAACAAACTTAACCTTTGGGGGTCTGGCTGGTCTTGATCATCGGGCGATTGTGACCTGATTACAGGGAACCAGTCTGTAAACAATCACAGACTGACTCGGGCTGACTGCAGTCACTCGGAGACTGACTGATGAAGATTTGTAAATCGTTTTCATGTAAAGCTAACACAGATACATTAGCAACAGATTGGAAATAATCTGAGTCAGTATTTGGTAATTAGCCAACCTGTCTGCAATAGTGGAGTTGACTCAACTGGTTCTATTCCTATATAAAAGAAAAGCTGCCAAGGAATTGTGTTGGTTAAAACGCCATCCCGGAATTCTGAATTCAAGTAGCTGATGTGAATATCTGTTACAGATGTGTGATTTGTGTTGACTTACTTGCTGTATTTAAAGTTGACCCATTCAGTCACAAACTGATAGCAAGACTGACACTTGAATCACTATTTGGCACATCAGAGTTGTTGTTTGTGACCCCAACTATTTCAAAAGGCAACAATATTGCACAGTCACAAGAATGCTGTTTGTTTCCAGCCGCTGTTTTGCATACTGTTACTATATCATTAAATAATGTAACTGTGATAAGTTAATGTAAGAAACAGAGCCGTGTGAAGCCAAGAAAAGCCCGAGCAGTTTTGTGAAAGCATAGTTTCTTCAATGCAAATGTCCAGAGTGCAAAAACTTACAAGAGATGCTTGAAGAGGACAGTGTCGCCATAATAGATAAGAGTGCATCCTCGCTGGACTAAAAAATTTAAAACTTGCTCTAGATCAATATTTATTGTGCACCACAGCATGTTTTGGTCTTTTGTTGATGCTAGCACAAATGTCACAGGGCATTTGAAATAAAAAGAATAAACTGCATGGGGACAATGAGTATCTACAGCAAATTTAATAGGGATATGGCCAGCACTGCTGAACGACCATCCTATATATGTTATTGTTTTCAGGCCTAGAATTATGGATGAAAGCAGCAGTACTGACAGCCCTTTTACATTTTTTTTCCAGTGATGCTTTCTTATACGGTCGTACTCATAAAACTTTAATTTTACTCACTGAAAATTGCTTAACAGTGTAAGTATGCGGCGTCCCGGCTTGAGATGGCCGATCTGGGCAGCTGCTGCATTAAAACGTGTTGCGTTATGGCTTTGCAGAGTGTAAACAGCAGTATATATCCGTGTCTGCGCGAGTGTGTGTTCGCCTGTGTGTTTGTGTGATTGAAAGCCTCGGCAGCACACCTGCTCGGCTTGGACAGGCAGTGTCTCTGGACCTCATATCCCATTCAGGCGAGCTCCTGTGTGGAACAGGAGCATATGGTCTAAAAAAAAAAAAGAGTTCTTCCTTCCTTTGTGCCACTGTTTTACAGAAGGCCCATATAGCCTCGGCGCTCCCAGGAAAGCTGTTCCTTATTCTTCTTACCCACAGCACTTTGCCCCTGCCTGTCTCAGTCGCTTCATCCGTGATGGCTTTGGCGCCGTTCATCATCTGACATATGAATATAGAGACGCCCTGGGAGGCAGAGTGAGCTGGATGAACCATCTTCACTCAGCTAAAATAACTGTATGACTTGAATTCATAATTATATCAAACACTGCCGTCTTTTAGTGTTTCTTCTTTTTTTGTGGGGGTATTTTCAAAATCAGGCCGTATTAGAAAACATAACGATCCCATTCACAAAAAAGGCCTTTCTCACTATAATCGTTCAGCACGTTCAAGACGCAGCAGCGGATGGATTTTGTTTTATTTGCGTAGATATTTCAGGATTGTTGCGCGCCGATGTGCTGTTCGCTATTGATGTGTTTTCTCATCGATGCAGAGATTTGGGTTGAGGGAGCGCCTCCACTCTGGAGGAACACCTGTTTCAGCCTGCCTCCAGATGGTTAGCAAATCTAAAGGCATTTTATATGATGTCACGCTAATCTGAATATAGCGCGGCGTGCACATCAAAACCTATGCCTTAGGTCGAGATGGCGGCGTCCATATGCCGTCATACATGAAGCATGTTTACAATAATGTTACTTTATTGCAATATTTGGCCTCTGGTGCTAACGTTAAAAGGAAAACATTTTTCATAATGTCCTTAAATACTTTACACGGTGCTTTTGCGTTACATAAAAGAAGTCGTCACATAAATCTGTATTGTTTACAGCCATTATTTCCTGTTATCTGCTGTAATATTTCAGACCTTTACAGAGGTTCGTGCTGTCCTCCAGCACTTGTAACTAGAAAAGCTGAATTCATGGCACCAACAGGTTGGCCGTGTTTGTTTTTCTTTGTGTCTCCTGTGTGTCTTTGTTATTGTATTTCATGTCTCTGCCTTTAGTCTTTTCCTGTTTTATTTTGTAAATCCCTTTCTTTGTGCATTCTTTCTCATTTTACTTCCTGTCTTTGTTGTCTCCTCGCACTTTTTCTTATGTGCTCTTCACTGATTGTGTTCGCTTGTTCCTTGTTACTCTACCTCTTTGGTGTTTTCATTTATTCTTTGTGCTTCCTCTCACTCTGTTTGCCGAGTTGACTTCCACCTGTTTTCTTCCTCGTGTCTCCTGCCAGTTTCCCTTATTCTTTTTTTTAGTTTTTTATTTATTCATATTAGTGTTTTTTTGTGTGTGTTTGTTGGAATTTGATGGACTCACATTCTTCTAACTGCAGCATCCTCTAGGTTTATTAAAATCCCATTTTTTCTTTCAAGTACCTGCTTGTTTGTCTGGATTTGGTGTATTTTTTAACTATGGATCACATATGCAGGCTATGGATGGGCCAAAAAAAGAACGGGTGCAGGATGGCAACACTTTAATTGCAGAAAAAGGAAGATGTGATGCAGCAGCATCAATAAATCTAATCACTCAGAGGCAGATGCTGCCAGTGGTTGCCTTTTTCTTAAAAGTTGTTTGCTTTCTCGGTGAGTTCAGCACTTCGAGTATTTCTTACGTTTTTTTAAATGTTTACCTGCAGACCTCAGTATTGCTAATAGTCGCCGCACAACTTTGTCCGTAAAATCGTTCTCTCCTTCAGGGTCATCTTCTCATGCATCCAGTGCCGCTCCTATTTTGAGATCACTCTATGGAAGTTCCCTACTCATTGATTTCACTTGCTTGTTTGCCATTTTAACACCTAAAATCTGGCAGAGAGAGCAAGCATCAGCTTCTCTGTCACACAGAAGTCACCACCCACGCCGTGGATATATTTGTCTCACTCGGGTGAAAGGTCGGCGTAGTAACGCTAGAGGGAGGCGTCAGTTCCAGCGCACAGAAAGGGAACGGTCTAAAAATGGCAGCTGGAAGCAGCGCAGATGAGCACGGGAAGATGATCTTGAAGGGAAGATGGTATCGATTAGAAGACGGTGCCTGAGAAGCCACATGCTACCGACACCTTCGGTGGGTCTGACCTGTAGAAACAGCAGCACAATCTGCACCAGTACTGGATGGGTTTTCTTTATTCAAATCAAAGTTACCCTGGTATATCGCTGTTATATATTATTGTTAGAATTCTCCTGGGTGCCCTTTGGCAGCCCGTCCACAAATATTGTGCACATTTTCTGCCATGTGATCATTACTGTATTCAAAACACTGGAAAGAGGCAGCCTCCCACAAACGCATACAGGCTGACAGAGACAATTGTCCTGAATTTTCTTTCTTTTCGACTTCAAACTGTCATCGTCTGAAACATGACATCCAACCAGTCAATGGGGTAACTTTATAAGAAGCACATAAACTCGCATCCTTACATATATGCACGGGCTTTGATCACTGCACCTCCTTCATCAGCAGCAGACTTGTGCCATCCTCTGTGTGATATGATCGAAAAGCAGCCGAATGGCCTGGCTTCATAGGGTCACATGTATATTTAACACTCTCCCTGGTGCATTAGAGAGAGCACTAAAGCTGAGATAATATGTTCCTGTCAGTTCACAAACGTCGCATGTGTTAGCAGTTAAAGATTTTTGTGCATTAGCATGGGAATAGCTACATGGGTATATTCACGTGGGTGTATGAGAGCATGTTTATCAATGTTTAACTATGTATAATATATTCTAAAAGCGTATTTTTTGATCAGTTTTCTTCTTCCTCTGCATGTTTAGTTGAGTTTGCATGAATATATGTCTCTTATTTTTGTTTGTTTGTGTGTGTGTTTGTGTGTGTGTGTGTGTGGCCCAAGCCCCTGTGATCCATCCTCCTCTGCACTGGGGTTAAAGCCGCACATTCAGGGCACAGGGGCTGCAGGAGGGAAAGCGCGGGTGGGCGGCTCATTAGATAGCACTCCCCGCGGAGTGTGAAGGAGAAAAACACCCATTAGCAAAACAAACGACGTGCCCATCGCTCACACAAACACGCAGATTGTTTACCAAGAGCCAGGCGGACAAGCCCGATGGCAACCTATGTCTGCTGGGGGCTTCCTGCCGATGTACTTCCGGGGTCCCGCATGAGGACTTAAGGATGTCTGCGGTGTGTTTACTGTCGCTGAAAAAGAGGAGGACATTCTTGTGGAAGTGTAATTTCTCAGGTTCAAAAAAAAAGGGGGAGAGAGGAGCAATACTCAGCGAGGTCTTAAATTTATGTAATATTGTTGAAAAATGTAAATTATGCAGCAAAACATTAATTATTCATTACTGTACGGCTCCATACAACAACGGAAGCATTTTTAGCTTACTGCACTCTAACAGCAGGATAGCGTTGTTTATCAGCGTCGCTGAAACTTTGAATGATTATTTAGAAAATGAGATCAAATAAAATCTCAGTTTTTCTGTGGTCAAGTTTTGGTTTTGGAAACTCGAGCTAATCATTCAGAGTGAAAAAAGTTGGTGGTTACAGGAAACAGAGGACAGCGCTGCCGTTTGTAGGCTTTGATGTCCTTTAGCTGTCTGAAAAACACAACAAGAAAACCTGTGTTTACCTCAGGTTACTGCTAATATAACACGAACACCTTTGTAGTCGTTGCATTTTATATGCTGTTTATTTTTCTAGATTTTCTGCTTTTATATAGGAGTATGCTCGGAGTACAACCCGTTGGCTCCAAGTTGAGTCGGGTCCACAACTGCAAAGAGATGCATTTTAAACACGTTCATCAGAGCAGCCACTTGTAAGGTTGGGGAAAAGTCACTCGGATGAGTGACGAAACGTTTCTCCCACAAAACGCTACGTCCACATGAACAGAATCAACCTTTGGAGACTTACTTACCTGGATGATTGAGCAAGCATCAAGACGTTATTTGCAAACCTTCGTCAATCTGTCTAAAAATGATTGCAGTCTGTCCAGTTCAGACCATGATTATGGTCATGAGTCTAAAGTGGTCATGTGTAACACCCTCAACAAGTTGGTCGCCGAGTTACAGGGTCTCCGTCCAGTTCCTACGCCTACGTGAGCCATAAATCTGAAGGAAGTCAGAACCCAAATATTACAACCAGAACTTAACGTATCACTTGTGGTTTAATGTCCACACATCAGCAACTGTTGCTTCCATACTAATACTAATATATGCATAAAATGGAACTGAATTAATAACAGGCTATGTTTAAAATCAGCATTTAACCCTGGCCAAACTGGAAACATTATAGTCGTGTCCAAATTCATGGGCTGCATCTTCCTGAGGACCCGGCCTTCGCGGTCTACGTGGGCCGGAAATGGGCCGGAAGTAAACGGCTGGGGAAATTGGACGGTCTAGCCTTCTGATTAGCGTCATCGCTGTCTCTGTGGAGTTTAATAAACTCGGCCGTCTGCTCCTTGCTATCTAAAATATAACAGGACACTTGCGTAAATTCTCGACCGTCTCACACTTCTGTTTAATCAGTTTTCTATTTGGCGTTTAGTCAGCTGTGTAAAAACCAAGGAGGAACCCACCCGGGGGATTAATAATTTTATCTAATCTAATAACTTTAATCTCAGCCAAACTGATTTACTCACGAACAAACAAAACACTGAAAAAAGCCCAACAATAACATTTTTAGGTTGTCTAAGTGACTTACATATTACGTTTAACCCGAGTAGCGAAAGTCCGCGGTGATCTGAAAATGATGTGCCGGGAGTTGTGCCGTTCTCGGCCGCATCAGTGACCCTCGAGCTCCCGGCGAGCTATCGAGCTGGTGGGTAGCAGACGTCTCCGAAAACGTCGAAGCACTTTTGCAAATATGCGATATCTTGATAAACCGAGCAGATATTTGATGTTTACACAGCTACTTTCTCGCCTGAAAATATGTTAAAAGTTTCTTTGGTGACCCAGAAAGATTAGTAAGAGTAATTTTAAAACTTAGTAGCGGCCGCCATTGTTGGAAACTGGAGTTTGGCTGGGCCGCGCTATGAATTCTGGGATATGGTAGGCCACGAAGGACACACCCGACCCATCCTTCAAATTCGGGGAAAAGGAGGACGCATTTGTCAGCGGCATTCGGAGGAGTCTACGAATTTGAACAGCCTTCGGCGCGTCGCTGTGACGTAATCGGTCTACAAATGCGTCCTCAGGAGGAAGCAGCCCATGAATTTGGACACAACCTATACTATACATTTTATAAGCCACTGAAAGGACTGCGCATGCAGCAAGGTGTGTCCAGGGTCTGCTCAGCAAACACAATACGTGGACGCTGTCTGTCTCCTTTGCTAGACCACAATCATATTTCCCTTTTAAATATATTTATAATTACTAATGATTTGCCAGTTGCATCAACATCGGTTTGTTTGATGTGTCGTCTGAAATGTGCATGTGTGTCAAAGCTCTGCCGTCATTATTACTGAGAGCGTTTAGTAACACGAAGACCAAATCATACATTTTTCATGAATCACTGTTAAATATAGGAAGCAATATGTGAGCTTGGTCTTACCAGCAAAAGCCAAACAACTTGACATCACAGGAATAAGAAGCTGGATTTGTAGTCCTCATTTGAGAAGCTGGAATCCATATTCTCGCTTTGTGGTTTTTCATTTCAGCTGCTTTTGTTAGTGAGTTGTGTAAATTGAAAAAGAAAGTAATGCCAATGTTTGCTTATGTCATTCTCTCCAAGAACATCAACCCTTTGTTTGCAGAAAGGAATAGCATCTTAGGTAATTAGTGAGGCTAACCTTTGACCTCAAGAGTTGTCCCCCAACACTACAATCCCCCATTAATGTCGACTCTTCGTGAATCTCTGCCAAACAAAAGACCAAACAGCAGTTGATCCCTGGGAAGCAGCACAGTGCTAATTTGCTATTATGCCTGATCTTCCACTCATTTGTTTGGCTGACTGACTACACAGTGTGTGTTATGGTCTGCTGGCTCTGTCTGCAGAGTCCTCCCGCCGTTACGTGAATGATGGAAATAATTTTCATCAGATAAAAATCAGGCCAAGCATCATGCCTCATATTTTTTCCCTGCTGCCTTTTTGTGAGAGCCGTGTTGTTTGTAGTCTGGCCAGGTTTTACAATAAGCTTCATTTCACTCCATTTCTGTTGAAGGAACCTGCTTCAGGTCTTAAGTGAAATCACTCGACCTGATCTCCACCTTCACTGTCGTCTCCAACACGAGCCTCGCACATGACTGGTTCGCGAGAGATGGTAGGAGGTTTCTGCGACCCTCTCTTGTGTACGTGTCTCCCTGCAGCCAGATAATTAGCTGCCGACTGTCAGATAATTATCCAGGCTGCATCTAATTTTGGTCACAACCTCGGACGATAATGGTCAAATGAAATCAATGGCGTACAGAAATGCGTGGGATTGGCTAAGCAGCATGTGCTCAATTGGCTCATTCCAAACGGTCTGTCCCCATTAATGAGGTGGCCGCATTGTGTTAATGACTACAGCCGCATCTTCTGGGTGGTCACATGCTTATAACTCATTAATGAAAACGTGAACTATAAATTAATGTTACTGCGAGTTGCTTTTAGTGGATATCTCCCCGTTTCGGCGAGGTAGCAGCACTGCCTGGGTATTATGATACACTTCAAACTGTGCCAACTACTGATAGTAGCTGAGGTGTTGAGCGAGACAAAATGGATAATAATGAGAAACGCGGGGTAGATTCTTTCGACTTGCATCATTTTTTTTCCCAACCAAACAAGCTTATGTACAGGTGTTCTGGAAATATTGCACAATAGCATCCAGAGTTGAGCATTTTGTCAAGAAAATGATCTTCACCAAGACATTTGGGGTACTTGGGAGTGCCATTAAGTTGAGTAGCAAACATAATAGGCAGGTGTGACGGAGGAAATGCCCCCACCTTTAAACCCCCACCGATGCCTCCCAATGCCAGCCGGGGATTTGGGTTAAGGCGGAGATATAAAGACGCTGAGTAGAAACGGAGGATTGGAGGTGTATATCTTCATGATGCACCTCTGTGTGATGACAGCCATACTGTATGTGACAGTAAATCCTTGGTACTTATGCATCATTTCCTATTTCCTGCTCACCGACGGCGGAGGGGAAGCATCGGCAGTAATACAACAATTTCTGCCGGGGCATCAGTCTCTCTCTGAGAGCTAAAACACTGGTACTGTAGAATTCAATGGTTAATGTGCAGTCTGCAAAGCTACTAAAAGCTTCCAGCAAGGAGATTTTGGATGCACTTAAGAATAATTACAGTTTATTGCAAGTTAAATCTTATTTTTTTGAAGTTTTGACAGCTCATTCCTTCGGTCAGCCACGCATCCCCGGCCATAACGCCGATGCTGAAACCATCGAGCACTCGCAAAGTAGGAAATACAGTAGAGCTGTGTTGGTTCGGATGTCAGATTGGTTTAATGTCCGACAATATTTTCACAGACCGGCCTTTAAGGTGTCGCAGATAAATACAACAAAATAAAACGATACGACCGAGACAAAAACGGTGGGATTTTGTAGATATAATAATAAACACAAATTCACTGTGTAATTGTGTAACTTTATTAGCAGAGTCCTAGTGAAATGCGGCAACAACATTTAAAGTAACATCCTCCTCTCTGCCTCTTAATGCTCTCTGGTCGCTACGGTAATGTGTAAGTATTCCTTTCAAAATAAGACACAAGTACAATGCGGGAAAAGACCAAGGGAAACCGAGTTGACGTTAAAAACCCTGAAAACCATAAATTTCACACCCGTGCCTCAACTCTCGCAGCCTGGTACCAAACGACTCACGGACTGGTCCGTGGCCCGGGGGTTGAGGCTGCTTATTTATGGCACTGCAATACCAAAAACCAGACAGTTCAGCTTCATGAGGAGTTCTCGCAGGATAAATAAAAACTAAAATGAGTGAAAAAGAGAGAAAAATTGTGTCTTTTCTGATTTATTTTTGATAAAACAATAAAAATGTCTTTATTTTTTCCTTTTTCTCGTCTTTTCCCCTGCCGTATACTATTCCGCGTTAGTACCGAGCGTGACACTGAGCCGCTTCACGACATTTTTAATTTCTCATATCAAACGAGCAGCAGCAACAAATTTTTAGCCGCCGCCACCTGACAGCAGTTACCTTCGACCGCGGCAGCCAGCTGCTTCTGATATACATGTATGTTTAATTTAACCACGCTGCTGACATCTGTTGTAGTTATAATTTGGAAATGGGTGCCATCAAAGAAGTATGTCCTGTCATAAATCCTTAACTGACCTGTCAGCATGCATTATGAATGATCAGATAAAATAAACTTTGTTCTTTTTGCCTGTTCGTTCCTTTCACTCCTGTTCGTTTAGGGCGGGCGCCAACGTTGTTAAAGCTGCTTTAATAGGAAGTTTTACTCGCCTCCTGTTTTCGCCCGCTGTACATATTGCAGCGATGTAGGTGTTTTCATGCACGTGCATGGGAACGCACTTGTGGCCTCACCTTCGTAACTTGGCTGAGCTCGAGTTTCTTGTTTCGCAGCACTTTGCATTAGCTCGGAGAGCACAACATTAAGAAATAATGAAGTAAAGAACAACAACGAGACCCAAGTTTTAATAAATCGGAAGCCTCCCGCGAGATGCAGGAGCTACCGACGTTTGCATCACGTTGTGTGTATCGTGGCAGCTGGCTCAGGGTGAGACAGCTTAATGAGAGATTAGACGACGCGTTTGGCTAAAGTGGACGGCGCTGGCGTCTCATCCAGATTCCCGGCGTCCCGGCGGCGGTCCGAAGGGGCTCGTTTGGCGGACGCGTTCCTTTTTCGAGTTATTCAGAGACTTTACCGTTTCGCGGCGTGTCTCTCTGTGCACTTTGTTCCTCCGTAGGTTTTTCCAGGGAACTTTGTGTGACATTAGTATTCCAGCGGCATCGCAGGGGTCATGCGATCTCCTCCCAGCAGTGCTTCCACGCTCCCCCCCTTTTCCCTTTCTCTCCCCTTCCCTCCCCCCTTTCTCCATTTTGTAGGCTGCAGCACTGCTTTAACTAGAAGCACGGGGAACAAATAAAAATAGATGGGCAAAGTTGTGAGATGTGAGCCCTGGGGGACGGACTGTACGGATATACATTTTCTGTGCGCATTTGGAGCGGCCCTTCTCGTCAAAGAATATTATCCCCCCCCCCCCCCCCTCCAACCAACCCCACCTCCTTCAACCGCCCCCCACGTCCCCACCCCAGCTCACTCCTCCCATCTTTGGATCACGGCAGTAATTCAATTGGGGATAGACGAGCAGGATTTCCTTGATGCTTTTTCCCCCCTTTCCCTATAAACGGGTTGTCTGCCTGTCAGCATTGATAATGCTAGCTGATGCACACTGCGGCTAACTCTTCCCAACCTGCCCTGCCATTCCCCATACTGCTTTGGTATTGAGGAGCTTCTCCATGATTTACTTTATGCTTGTCTGCCCATCTGGCTTTTTTTTCTCATTCGCTGTCCCTCCCGAGGACAAGCCCGCCTGGCTCTCATTCTCTCTCGTTGATCTGTTTTTCTGTTTGACAATCTAAGCATTGTCCATCTGATACGTCTCCGGCTATCTTTCCATCTGTGGAGATGGGAATGAAATGTGATCTGACAGGAGGCTGGATTTACTGTATGCTACCTTACAGTCACCCCTGATCTCAGCTCTCTGTTTGAGTATCTAAGCTGATCTGTTTTTACGGCACATCTGATCAGCGATGCCGGTCAGAAATAAGCCGATCCGCAGCAGCAGGTAGCCCGTAGCTGTTCACATCATCAGTCGGCTAACAAGGCCCCATATAAGTAACTAATGTACAAGCTGACAGGTGTGATCGACCAAAAACCTCAAAACAGAGTGTGGTCGCTTTCCTCTGAGAGCTTCGTCTTTGAGATTTTATTCTGACAGTTTCTTGACAGCGTTGACTTCAGGAATCTATCTGCTGCTCAGACACGCTGTTATCATTTTGCGAAATGTTCGGCATCACGTTAATGCGTGTCAGGAGAAAGTGACAAGGTGTAGCAAAGATCATAGCTGCTCTCGGATAAGCTTCCCTTTGATTTTTCTCACACTGCACACCCGTTCTCGGACCTCACCCATCTTCAAAAATCGTATATACGCGTGGCGTTACAGATCTGCTGAATGTTCTCAGTTTACACCTTTTCCTCGGCACTTTGGCTTTGGCTGTAGGGATGCAGCGCCATCATTCCATACAGCGATAACCACGCGCAGCTGCTAATGTCCCATCCTCGTTCGGCTTCGTACTCAAACCTCGACATCTGCAGACTGAGAGTGTCTTTTTTCAAAGATTACTTAAAAACTGTCCTTGCCTTCTTACGGTGGATGTCTGCAGGATCACAGAGACAGACTGGTGATAACAAAGAGCAAATCAAGCAGAATTTCAAAGCCCAAAGACAAACGCAGTCCAGGCTGACCGCGTCTCACCAACCAGCTTCTCGCTTTATCGCTCACGTCGGAGAAAGCTTTCACAACGCCGTCTCCACAGTTGCTCGCATCTGTATCGCGAGGCGGTGCATCGCCGTGTGTGTGTGGGATTTATTTTCAGTGTTTGCATGTTTGATATTTGACAGAAGAAAACCTGTAAAGTTTATTCTACATGATCCAAAACTCTGGCGGTCTAACCCTGACATTAAGGATTTATAATTCTTTTTAAAGACGACAACAAAAGAAAAAAAAAAAAATGCTGGAAAGGAAAACCAAAGTACATTTGTACCGATGATAACGCGACGCTCCCGCAATGCGTCTCTTTACTTAATATGACATTATTCTTCTAACAATGCATTAACGGGTCTTTAATGCACTAAAGGTTAGGCACATTTAGATGCTTTTTCCATTGACAATGTTGAAATAAATGCCCTAAATCAAGCCTAATGTGCCAGTCAGCGAGTAGCCTTTCATGAGGCGGTGGTTGACTAATAATATCAAAGAAAATCTAAATCTAGCCGTAATTGTCAAAGATGTTGATGTTCTGTGTGAGTCACACAGCGGAGCAATGAAGAACTAGATGGAGTGAGCGAGAGTAATAGGCTGCATCAGAGTGGTGAGGAAGCTAATGCCTCTTGAGACTGTTTGTAAGTGAGCGAGGCCTTTGGATGGCGAGCTGACTTCAGTATGTGCATTACTCAGCCACATAAATCTGGGAGCCCCCGCCTCGGCTGCCTGCTTTGGTTTGGCTTTAATTACCTGAGCTATCCTGCACTCACCACCAGCACTTCCCTAATGGGGCTGCCTCACTCGGGCATCACTCACGCTCAGTCCGGCCAGCTGGCAGGATGGCCTGGGGGGGGGAGCCTGGCCCTCTTATTATAACTCCAAGTCTGTGCCCTAACGCACCTGTAGTCTCAGTGTGTGCGCTCGCTGGCATGTGTGGCTGTGCAACTTCCTCAGCTGTCACATAAACAAACTTTTGCAGCAGGCAGAACAGAACACTAAGCTTTCTCATGAAAGCGTTCCTAAAATATTAACCGCTATTTGCAATCATGCTGACCGGGATTGTCCAGTAATTTGGCCTTCTGTTACGGTATTAAGTGCCGGGTTGCTCGCGTGTCCTTGGGGCATTAGCTGTCAGTCAGTGACATGTCACAGCAGCTTCGCCACTTGTCAAGAACGTGTGCTTTCATTCTTCTTGTGTACAGCTGCCTAACAATGTGCCAAGAGCTTTCAGCGCCGACTTAAAATGCATCAGGCCTTTTTTGTTCCCCAGCGTGAAAAGACACGGAAGGCTCGGTATGAGCTCCTCGCGTCCCGGCCGCCGTCGAATGACTCACAGTGACCTTGGAGATTATTGCTATACTAGACAGAAAAAATGCTATATGTTTGTCAAGAGCTGTCTGTCATCAATGAGCTTTTGTGTTGGCTATCGATCGGCTCCTGGCCAGGACACCGGGGTTGATGGATGCACAACAAACAGACTCTGCATTGCCAGCAAGCCGCCCAGCGAGCACGATGGGATGTCAAGTCTGGGAGGCTGCCGCTCGCCCCTCGCGCCTGCGCTCCCTCACTCGCATGCGAATGTACCCAAGTGTCGGCCCCGCCCTCGGCCCGATAAGGAAATGAGCTGCGTCCCTAAATGGCGATTCATTAGTAAACAAGAAGTGGATTACTGTAGTTTAGCCCTGTGTCGATGACGGGCCCTGATTGCTTTGTAAAATGTAGCGAGCTGTGAGCGTGAGCTGCGCCGCTGTATCTGCAGCACGCACATATAAAGATAACTACACAATTCCCCTATCAGTTGACCTGGTTTCCCTTCAGTTAGCAAGCTCCAGCCTCCAGGGTGCAATTGAGAGCGCCTTGGTCTGATACTGGATACAACACAAATGCCAAGTGCAATACAACAATCATCATCCCATGTGAATTTGGAGATTTTTCAGGAAGTGAGCTACCACTGCTACATTATTCAGCCTCTGTCTCTCACACAAGAGAGAATGGCATTAAAGTTAATTTCAGCATGGCTCCAGCTGGTGCTGTTGCATCCACAAAGAAGCCGCACTGTTATGTATCTTTATTGCAAGAGGCGAAAGCAGCAAAAGGCGTCCTGTTGGAAAATCTGCAAATCTGCAAATCACTGTCGTGAAGCGTTTGTTTTCTCTCGACTGGGTTTAACCCTGCCTCCCCGCAATGCACGGATACGCCATGAGGTCAGACTTATCGATCCGCTTTGATATTTTATAGACCCCAGTCAGCTTCCACCAGTATAGGCTGCAGTATTTCCCCCAGTGACGCGATCCAGCTGTGGCCACCAGAGGCCTTTAATAAACAGACGCCGTCGGCCGCCGTCCAAGGACGCCAAAAATCGCGACGCGCGCACGAAACGAGACGTCGCTACCAAAATGCAGCAATTGACCTCCACAGTTAAACATCCTACAAAATAGAAAACGTCGCAAAATCCGAGCTGTAAATTGGTTTTAACGCCCGTAACCATCTTTCTTTGTAGTTTTACTGTCACATTATCCTGAACATCTGGGCCAAGAGTGTGTGCTACTAAAGGCGGTGTAATTCAACAGCGCTGGCAAGAAAAAAAAGAAGCCATACTGTGCTTTTCACAGGTGCTGGACCGGATCCAAATTGATAATTTTTCAGACTCAATAACACTTAGAAGGATACAGGAAAACAACAGCACCGGACATGCAGGGGAGGTCTGGCAGATTACAGGAGATTTGTCAGCCCCTGGGAGTTCTCACTCAGCTGATGTTGACAAAGTAGAGCTGATGTGGGTTGGTGAAAGGGGGGGAAAAAAAGCTGCAGAAGAAGAAGAAACCCTTTTGAAACAGAAACCGTTCACGCACACGGGCTCGCGTGTGATACATGTTGAAGTTTCTTTGTCTTTTCCGTTTCAACAGCCTCTCCCCACTTCAGCACCGAGGGTAGAGCGTGAGTGAATAATTCATCAAATCCGAAAATCTATGAAATAAAATCATTTGTTGCCCTATAGTGTGCTTGACAGAGAGATTGTTTATAAGGGTGGTAAAGCAGGACTTGAGCATTGGTAACGATCAATAGCCTGATGGAATCCCGAGGCCCTCGCTTGTTGCCAACGCACATCCAGACTGAGACATCAAAACAGCTTTGGGTTTCTCTCCTCTCGCTTGTGTCTCCAGAACATTTCAAGCCAGCTGGGCAGTTCAGATATTTTTCCATTGGTTGTTTTGGAGTTGCATTATTTAGCTCTGCATTTAGACCCCACCCCCCCTCCCCCATCACACACGCACTCCACATCTCGAGGTTGTCATTAGCGGCTGTATGTTACAATGATGCTGAGAACAATTAAGATAAAAACGCTGTGACAAATCATAATGGTGATAATGATAATGATAAGATGAAATGGAAATGACTCTGGCAAATAGGGTTTCTGTTTTTAGGATGATTCCACAACAGCAACGACACACTTGTCTTACACCAATAACAATGATAATTATTACGACGATAAGTCCAAAATTACCCCTCCCCACATCATCAGCCTTTGCCTTCGTCTTCCCTGCGTTTCATTAGAAAGAGGAGAGGTCGTAACACCACTTCCAATTATTTCCCCAACTATCCCGAAACCCCCACGACTCACCCGGCCCACGCAGCTTGGACCAAAGGATGGTGCCCATTGCCAGTGACCTATTAATCTCTCCACTGTAAGTGAACAGGCCTTTGCACTAATGAGGAATGATTAAAGACAGCAATGAGCCATTTTTGGAAGAGCTTCCAAAAAAAAAAAGGATGCAAAGAAGAAAAAGAGATCATTTGCCATGATAAACAAGGAAAGGACCTTTCCAAAACACTGGCATGACGATGCAAACACATCTTTTTAATTTTAATCTCTTACAGTAGCATCGGAGAGTGTTCGTCTCTTTTTATAGAATTTTCGCCTCTTTGCAGGATCCGAATAGAAAAAGCTTTCAGCAGAAAGCCTTTAATGCTAAAATATATCAGGGTTAATTTCTAATCTGTATCCACTAGTTTCTGAGGATTTGCCTATAAACCCAATCTGAATCCTGGTAGCTGGTGGCCTGCTTGATGTTGAGGTTAAAACGCAGTTTAGGCTTGCGATTCCTTTGTTCTTCTGCAGGCTTAGACTCCTACAAACTTGTCTGTGTTCATAAAAATTACATATTTAGAAGTTTTTTTTTCAATGGCTTAGATGTAACTCTGCACCTTTGCATCCTTAAGTATGCACGGATCTATGAATAATTAGTTGCTGCTTTTATCTCCACCTACCCCTCTGCCTCACATCTGCAGCTCCAACATACCTGCTCACTTTGATTCGGCTCAAACGCTGCAAAAGTACTCAGCAGTACACAATGGCGAGTTGTAATACTGAAGTAATTTTGCAACACGCGGACTGATTAACCCCAAAAACAGTTTTGTCAGTGAACAGTGAGTGAGTTACCTTAAGGTGGAATTGAAGGTAACTTAATAAAGGTTTACATTTTGAATCAGTTGAATATACTATGCTAATGTTAATGTTACGTCATGTTCCCCGTCTCTAAAAAGGTCCATGATGGTATGTATGAATCCATGTTTTTGAGTGTTGTTGAGGCCAGATACTGGGTTGCATATAATAGTTAATTTAAATTTAAATTTGTTAATTTTTTAATATTTCATATGAAGGAAAAGACAGATTACCTGATTAAAATCGACTCTCAGATTTAACTCGTCACTCTTTGCGGATGTCCCAGTTCTCAAGCTGGGAGCCGCAGCTATAAAATATTACACGCCGTAGCGTTCGGCTTTCCTGTCATTAGATGGCAAGCCGTGAAAAAAATCCCAACCAAAGCACATTAGGTCTGCTGAGTTCTCCACATACTTCCTGCCATGTAATGTACATAATGCAATCAAAGAGCAGCCATGTTTTTTTTGAGGTCAAAGATGACTGCCGCTGTGTGTTGTCTGCATTGCGCTTTGATCTTTATGAGCTCCCTCCCACCTCCTTTTTTTTATTTCATTTCAGCTGAGAAACGTACATTATTTTCACTTTAAATTCAACAACCGACCCATTAAAAGCAGGTCTGTGTTATGAGAAAGGAAGGACCACTAAGAATCGCCCGTGGGCAGTAATGCAGCAGTTTTTTTTTACTGTATGTAAGTGTGTATACATTCTGTAGATAGAAATTGGGCCTAATCAGCCCTGCGGCTCTCCAACAGAGAAAAAAAAAGGAAGAGGAATCCACTTAGCAACGTGGCTAATTTGCATAGCTTTGAAGAAAACGGGGTCTGTGTTTAGTCAGCTTAGATGGCAAAGGAACGTCAGAGTCTGACACTCAGCGGGAGACAAAGCAGCTGACTGGTTTCTCTGACGTTCAGGCTGGCTGGATGACTAGCTGGCTGCATTGGTATTGCTTTGATGTACAAGGCACCTCATCAAACTGTGTTTATGAAGGTGCAGATACTTTGGTGGTTGAACCTGCTGAAGCAGTAGCTGTCAGATTTTGTGAATTTAAAAAGTGCTTCCTAAAAATTCAATTTGCTTCTTACTGCATATCTGTCAGGGTGGAAAAATATCTGAAATAGCTTTTAGACCGTTAAATATAAGGTGGTAAAAACGTAATCTAGGTCAACAGGGCAACAATTCAGCTTTTTTTTAAGCCTTATTATTATTTATGTGTTTCATTTTGGTGTAATTACTTGTATTAGAAAATTACAGATTGGTTTTATTTTCTTTATTTAAAATGTGCGAAAACTATCCTGTCACAGGGGAAAAAACATCTGTTCCCTTTAAAGTTGGTATTTCCTACTGTCTGTGAGCTAATTGAATGCTTCAGCTGATACATCTACACACAGCATTCATTAGCTGTCTGTCCTCACCTCCAGCTGTCACAGCCTGCTTCTGCTCAAGGTCTCTTTCTGTTAAAACGGGGTTCTTCCTTCCCACTGTCGCCGAATGTTTGCTCATGGAGGACTGTCTGATTGTTGGTGGGTTTCTCTGCATTATTGTAGTGTCTTTACCTTATAGTATAAAGAGCCCTGACGTGACTGTTGTGACTTGGCGACGTATAAAATAGCTGAACTTAATTTAAGTCAGTCCATCACAGCCGCTCACGTGATTTCATACCAGTTAGAAAGTTACACTAGCAGTAAACTACAAAAGACTTGAAGGACATCCCAGAAGAAGACTCCAACTCTGATTGGTTATGCACAATAATATTGCAATATCATATTGCTTTCTTGCTTGGAAGCTTGTGGGCAGATTTGGATCACAGTTTAAAAGTAATATTAAGGAACTGTTTAAAGTAAATTAAATAAATGGCAAGACCAGCTCTGGTTTCACAGTAGATAACAGGGCTGTACCAGGAATACCAAGTGGAAATTCCAGTCACTGAACTGGTCCTCGACAAATAAAGCTGCAACTTCCAGGGTGAAAAACTGAAGAATAAAGCCAAATAAAAGTCCCAAAGACTGCAGTTCCTGCGGTGGCGCGCTGAGGGTGAAGTCCTTATCAACTCCTATGTTAAAACAACCGACCCAACAGCAATAAAACCATGTTTGCACCCTGGTACAACAAACAGTTTTGCCAGAGTGGCTGTTTGGCCAGCCGGTCGTCTTTCTAGCTTAACAGTTAATGTAAACACACCAAATAGTTCTCCCGTCAAACCCAAGAAAAAAAGCAAAAAGTGTTTGGTCTTAAAAACTCTGTGGATTTTGTTATTGGTTTGGAAGCAGCTCAGTTTCAAAGTGTCTTATAAAGAAGTTGTATATCATATGCAACAATGAATATGAAATCGGTCATCAGACCGATATCCCGTGAACAACACTGACACGGCCACTTTGATATCTCATAAAAGACCAATATATCAGCCAATCATAACACATCTGACACCCCCTGTCTTTCTCTCTCTCCTGACCTCCTGCCTTCAGTCTCTGCATCTCTTACAGCACAGCAGGCTTTGATTTAAGACCTCTGCAGCAGTTTATGGTGTATATATCCTAAATGGACATTTTAATAGGCTTTTACTTTTTTTCATTGTATTGTGCAATGTAAGCAGTAATCATAAATTATAATAATCATAATTTGTTGCTGCCGGCTGAAAGCCTTGCACAGTATCTCTGAAATGTCAAGTTTTTCACAATGAAAACAGCTTCGTCCAGAGGCTGACCAGCACGGCACGTGCGAGGATTGGAGAGGATTTTAATAAGTGGTGGTTTTTAGTTAATCTCGGCCCGTATGGAATCGAACGTACCTTAAAGTAAGAACATCAAATTAAAACAATGTTCTGTAAGGCTGAATGCGATTATTCTGCTAGAGTTTCTAAAAAATACCACTTGTGTCCAAATGATTTGAAGGGAATTTGTATACAGTGATCCACAAACGCATAATGCAGCCCTAAAGACAGAGAAAGGGGGCGGGGTTTAATATTTTACCAACTGTAAACATCACAAAGCTGTTTGTGAGTCTGCGTGACGCTATCAAACATTCGGCTCCTCACGTTGTAATGAAGGAGTGGGAAACTGGACCTCGAGGAGTTAATATCGTCCAAAAAACCAAAAACGAGCACATCTGCATTTTTAGCTCGCTCCCATTTTTCTTCTGCCTGTGTATTTTTTATTCATATTCCCCGTCTTTGCTCTGGAAACTGCCATCAGGCTCAGAGGCAATTTACGGTACCTCTGAACACGTCCTTAACGGTACCATCATGCGTTCATCAGTGCCACCGTGAACACAATTTTATTACTCAATTTGATGCCACACAGGGTTCATTCCCCGCATTTTTTATGCATTGTGGGCTGAGCTCAAGCAGAAAATAATCTGGACAGAGAGGGCTGTGTATTACGGTTCAAACGGGATAAAGCACTGACAAATTCCGGACCGGAGGACTAGTGAGCGGGGAGGACAGGGGAGAAAGAGAGATTAAGAGCTACACCATTGTTTACCTCCTCCTCTAAGGTGCAGGATACTCTGTCGTTTATAAATGTTGGTAGCTGTTATTGGTTACCTTGCAGGCTTTAGGGGAAAGAGGAAAGGAAAATGAAAAAAAAACTTAGGGAAAGACCCAGGAGGGGGTTCGATACAACTTTAATAATGCGTAGCAGGAGCTAAATGAGCCATTCTGCGGTACTTTAAGACGTCTTCCCTCCACCCACCCCCACCCACCCTCCGCCTCACCCCCCTCACGGTCTCAGGGCCTGAATTATTAAAAGTGTTGTTTTCCCTTATTGCATTGCAGCAATGTGCCTCTTTGCTAGAAATGAGCTGCACATTGTGGAGTTTGAATGCTTAAAGCGACCCACCTCCAACGGCAAAGCCAGGAGAGGAGCACGCAAGGCCCCCCACCCCCAACACACATACACACCACACACACACATCTGAATGACCACAACGTTACGCTCAGATGGCTCTCTTACGCTTCTCTTATATAATGCACGTTGTGAACTAACTAGTTTGTTTTGCTAAACTGTGCAGGGCTGCAACTAATGATTATCTCCATTATTGCCTAATGGACATTACACTATAAAGTGTTGGAGAATGGTGAAAATGCCCATCACAATTTTCTAAAGCCCAAGGTGATATCATTACAGTTAATTGCCTTTTTCCCAAACAACAGTCCCAAACCTACACATATTCTTTACACCGCCATAAAGGATGAAAAAGGAAGTCCTCCCAATTAAGAAAGATGGAACTAAGGGATGTCTTTTATAAATGCTTTAGTGCTGTCTAATAATCCCTTTAAATATTTCAGATCCAGCACTCTGCATTTTCATATTAGTCAGATTTTGTTTTCAAATAAATGTACCCATAAATGCTTTGTTTTTAGAAGAAGTCGGATTAATTATTATGAGTCACAGCTACTGTAGCCACGCTGGCCAAACTTTCCTCTCATCTCTTTCATTCGCTCGGCCTGTAATTGAGCGTTTAGCTTGATTTTGTTGAGACAAATACGTTCGTGTTGTGCTGCAGAATATTCTGGAACAATATTTTTAGAAACAGGCTGCGATGGACTAGAAATGTATTTTTTTTAATTTTCTTTAGGGCTCAAGTGCAGACTTGGTAAGATGGAGAAATTTTCAGAGCTGTCAATACATCATCTCTGATGCACTGATGGTGCATTTTCATGATTGCATATATGGGAGAAATATAATAAATATTTGAACTGAATCCACTTTTATCCAAGTGAACATTTGTGTTTTCATCTTTAGAAAAGTTTGAAAAGGATCAAGTTTAAGGTTGAATCTTGACATTTAGAATAATTTATAAGCAGATTCAATCCTGAAATACTGATAGCCGCGTAAGCCTTGAAATCTACGTGGAGCAAACTCTCCATATATTGAGCCAGACTCAACAAGGCATCACTTAATAAAACAATACTTTCTCCTTCCCTTTTTCTGCTCTTGCAGGTATTGTACATGCCCGGTGATTTGGGTATTAAATTTGATGCCTGCAGTTAAATCTCTCGCTGTGAAATGCAAGAAATAAAAACTCTGAGTTGTAGATAATGCAAAGTACAGTAAAGCACGTTGCACATGCTCCTACCCCCTCCCTCGGAGCCACACGCATACACTTGCACATCCCCGCCAACACATACTTTAATCACACAATTAATAATTAATCAGAGGTTGGGCTCAATGCTGTCAAGCCTGCAGATGAGAGAACACCCAACTGCTGAGACAAGCCCTTAAAAAAGGGGATTAATAACCAAAAAAAAGGAAAAAATGAACAGCTAGACAACATGTCGCTAGTTAGGCTCAGTTTTTCATAAAGTTGAAGGAAAATACAGATGGTCCACTGGCGCGGATAGGCAGCTTTGAATGCATTTTTTGTAAAGAAATAAATAACAAAAGCTCGCTGGCTGTAGAGTTCTGCAGAGTTTGTGAGGGGGAAAATTAAGTTGTCGCTTTTATGTGACATTTTCTACATGCAAATATGCAAAATTTGATTATGTGCTCTGTCTGCTGCGTATAAACACCATCAATAAAACTATAACAAACCGGTTCTAGAAGAATAGGTCAGGGATGACTATGTATTATTTGCGCACCGCATTCCAGCCGGTGCACTGATCGATTTCAATGCCTTGCATCACTCTGGAATTGATCATACACCCGTGATCATTGTGTTCAATTTATTTATTCCCACTGATGCAAGTATTTCCCAACACTTAGGAGCTTAAAAGTCATCGGCATCTGTGCCCTCTTTTTTTTTTTTTATCTCTGTCAGTCTCGCAGTGCTCTGTGTTTCCAGTGTTGCAGCAGCGAGCAGAGTGTTTACCCAGCTGTAATTACAACATGCACAATGACCTCATTCTGCTGTGTCAGTAGCGTAATGTATAGCCCTTGATGTTAAACTGCAAAGAAAAATGGTGTGCACTTATTTTCAATATGCTGACTACATTTCCAGCATTTTTTTTCGACATGGCCGTGAAGGCAGATCAGAATTTGATATAAGCACTGGTGCTCCTATTTATCTGACAAGGTCTCTCTGCCTTAATATGCATTCAATAATGTGAAATGATATTAGCTGTAGGAGCTCATTGACTGTGCACTCAGGGTCTCTCGGTGTCTCTCCGTCTCTGTCTGTAGCACGCTCTTTATCTGTTTCTCTTCCTCGTGCACACATACAGAGAAGAAATGGGGGGAAAAGAGAGGGGAGGCTTGAACCACGGATAGCAACAGCAGCAGAGCAATCACACCGAAGCAATGCCCCCCACGCCTGGCCCATTAATAACAGTAATACGCACACCGCGCCCAAGCCAGCACTGCCGAAAGCACCACTGACACTTTAATGGGCATTTTTTACTTTTGTTTTTAAATAATGCATGTGCTGCTTGTCAGCACTGCTTCACTCCACCCCTGGTGTGCCTTTGCAGCGTTCCATTGTGCAGAAATTACAATGGAGACCTGTGTTTTCTGTGCCGCCTGCTCCGTAAGCTGCATTCATCACGTTCACAGGGACATCAGAGTGCGGTACATCACACTCTCGGGGCCGTGTGTGTGGGCACGCATGCCACGCATGTGTGCGTTTTTTGTTTGTGAAGGCACCTCATTGGCACCGAGCTAATTAAGAGCGTCTTTGAGAGGGCGAACTGTGATGCTCGGTGGCACCGAACATGACTTATAAAGAAGGATGATGCTCTCCGTGATACAGTAAACCTGACAGTCCGCTAGCGGTTTGGTGTGTCTGCCAAACATGCAACTGTTGTTATGCAACTAAGAAAACCTCATATAGACTCCGAAGTATTCGGGATCCTCTGGGCTCACTTGCAGTTAACTTATTCAACAGTAAGAGATTCATCAGTAAGAGAAGGTTTAATTTTCATTCGTCCGGGGAGCGGTGCGGAGCGGCAATCGGTGATACATACCATAGCGTTTATGGCATAAGTTAATTTGCTTCGGCCATCCTTGGATGGGCAATAAAACGAGAACAATAAAACGAACACAAATCAGCAAAACACAACAAACTCAAAATTATACACATACATCATGGCACAAAAACACAAAGTTCAATACGGAAATATATATTTTTAAAAACGGCTGAGACGACGCACAACAACACGAGGGGCGGTTCACAGAGAAATAAGATGATGGTATTCAGCTCCTGCTCGTTCACGACTGCATGAAAAATGGTGTTAAAACAGTTTCGCTTTGAGTTTAAAGCTAATCGCACATTAAACGTCTCCATGTCCAAGTGTGGGTTGACACTGTTCAGAAAAGGAATGACATGAGTTTAGGCATCCAATAGATTAACCCTTTAAAGCCGGTCAGAGCGGGCACGCTCCATTTTGTCTAACTATTTTTAAATCCTGGTAGCTCTGCAACCACGTAAGCTAGCACAATAAAATTTTTTGCATATGAAACCAGAGGAGTTGTACTTACATCTTATGCCATCAGCTTGTCCTCGGTCACGGTTTCCTTCCACATATAACTTTGCAAAAACTGCATAAAAAGCACTTGCAGCAACAAAAACATAATATTCCAGAAACAGGCTTTGCCGATCTGATCAGCTGTTTGTAACTCTTCCTACGTCCATCAGCGCGAACTTTCACATGTCCGCCATGACCTGCCCAAAACCGGAAGTGACGTCATTTTGCGGAAGTTTTTTACCATCAGGGCCTCATGAGCTTATACTGGTGTTTTTAAAAGTTATCTTTGACTTTATGACTTTCTGTGTCGTTTCTGGGATGCTTAGGACTCATATTGCACTGCTGGAAATAGTTTATTTTGATGCATATGCTGCTTTTTTGCAAATTTGCAGTATAATATTTATTTTCGTTTTTCCTGCAGTGTATAAAAATTGGTGTATTTCAAAAATAAAACTATGAAGACACTCAAAATAAATTTCCTGTGGTGGGAAACTATTTTGTGCAACTTTTTTGTATTTACAGTTTTGAGGGATAAGCCTCTTAAATTTCTCTAACTAGAAATATATGTTAAAAAAACAAATGATTTTCAATTTTTTTTGTAGTTTATTGCACTTTTTTGCAATTTATGTAATTACTATGCACTTAATGCATACATATTATTAAAATTTGGGCTATAATGGTTGTATTGATGTATATCAACTTGAAATGCTCCCAAAAATGGCTCCACAGCATGTAAAAATATAATATAAGCTCTGGCGCACTTGGTTCTATGGTAGGGTTAAAGGGTTAATTAACATTTAAACCTGCAGTTTATTGCTGTTTATTAGTATTTATGCATTTTGTAATATCACCCAATCATATACTCAGGTGGGAAAGAAGCAGCTATAACATGCTAACAATGATTCAGACAAGAGCATCAGTGGATATCAGTGAGTACATAATAATGATATTCTGTATATACAATATTTATACTGTACTCCCAGGACAGGTAGGCATATCTAGCATGTATCTTTCTATATTGCCAGTAATGGATGCACTGCCATTCTATTATGCAATAATGCTCATTGAAATCCAGTTTCTGTGGAGCCAGAGCGGCGCTTTGGTGGACTGTTTGTGTTGTGTTTGTGTCCTGTTTGCTTTTTTTGTGCACCTGCTGTAAACTGAGAATATTGAGGGTTTGTATTGTAATCATACATAAGCCCCCCCACTTCTAAATTGGATCCGGAGCTGACCAAAGATGTATTTGCACGTGGTAAAACTTAATAGGAACAAGTAGGCACGGGGACCAACAAATGAATCGTTGTTTAACTTTGAGTCTCGAACGGTGCAGATTTGAATATCGGGTGCTGCAGAAGCTGCTCGTTTATTTTGGATCACGGACAGTAAAGGTGACGGACGTCCTCGGCGAGAGCTGCACAGGTTGCGTCGGAAGACTTGCGAGACAGGGCGTGACTTCGGGACTAGCACCCTCGAAAATCAATTTTTCAGCAGCCCCCTGATTTTTGAATTAAACACCAAAAACATGCAAATTTTATGCCAGCGTTGCACTTAGTAAGTTACAGTATGGCTGTGTCACTTTCTGGGAGTAATTTGCGCCGGCCTGCACACAGATTACCAAGGCCCATTATTAACCCGCTTGGGTAGCATCAGGGTAAAACGTTCATTTCTCATCAAACTGAAAGCTTCGGTGTTTTATTTGTGTGCGTTATTCTCCAGATCCCAAAAAACAGAACTGTAAATTTATCATACATTGAAACTTTGCCAAAATGATGCGCCTCCATGAAGTGCATTTATCACAGATCACTTATCGTGACATTTTAATAGTAGTCCCTGAAGTGCTACATCTCACGGGAGAACCGAGTCCAGACTATAATCGCGAAGGTTTAGGAGCAATAACTGTTTTATTTTGGGTTCATACTTTTGAGCTGATTCCATAACAGACACGGGGTAGTTAAGTGGTTATACAGGATATCCTTTAAATGTGATGATGGTCAGTTTATGGTTATGTTCTGATGTATTAAATGTTCCCCACTGTTTTCCTGTTGATACTAAACCTCATTTGGTTATTTATATTAAGCTGATAGATCAACTTGACCCAATTGTGTAACTTTATTGATCGTAGCCAAGCCACCTATCTGTATTCCTTACTGCACGTAAGGTCAATAAACCTCAAAATCAATATTTATAACAATCAATGTTGCATTCTCTATGATGCCTCTTCCTGTGCAATGATTTCCTGCGATTGAACTGCTTTATTTGTGTTTTTCGGAGGCGCCCCTCTGCCGCTTCTTGTCCGTTTCGGTGACGCCTGCTCGTGTTTCTGTGTGTCCCTGCAGGAAACACGTTGTGTAAGTCAGGAAGCATTGCTGTCTTCGGGAACGTGGTGTACAGCGGACTGCTGAACGATCACCTCTGGCATTTGGGAGTGCCCCTCTTTACAAGACTGGTAAGAGCAGCAGGCCCCTCTGTGCACACTTACCTTCATTTTTGTTGGAAGAATTTCACGCGCTTGTGTGGAATCTAACAGGTGTGGAATTCCCCGAAGCTTGTAATGTTGTTTTTGATGCCCGCTCTGTTGACATGTGTTAGTTAAGGTTAAGACCTGGATGTGAGTCCTCTGCTGTGGATGTAGGAGATGAGGAAAACCCACCACACACACACACACACACATACATTTCATATTAGACTTTTTAAAAAGCATAACAAAGATGTTTTCTCTGGCCTTAAAGTGCAGGTGAGCCCACCTATGGATTCAGTTCTTCCCCAGCTTGCTGGCTGGGTGTGTAGCTTAGTAGTGCTGAAAAAAGTCTGGTTAAATAATTCATGAAATTTAGTTTTACGGCAAGAATTTTATAAAAATTACAAGGTTTTAATTAAGAAGCGGAGCGGCTGAAGCTTGCATTAAGAATTCATGATAAATGTCTATCCCTAATTGTCAAAGGGAAAACGAATGTTTGTTTTACACTTAATCTCGCTGATGGTGCAACGTGAGCTTAGCAGATTCTTGTGAACGGCATAAACGATATTCCAAAAGATGGAAATCCAACGAAGCCCTTTTCCTTCTCGTTAATTACCCTCTTTCTAAGCAGGTCGCAAGTTTTCATCAATGTTTATTATTGATTAAATCTGTCGTTGTTGCTGTCATTTATGAGTCAGGAATTAGCGTTGATTGGTGCACAAGGGTTGCATATAATTGGGTTACATTAAATAGATAATTCAGCTGATCTCATAAATGTCTAATGTGAAGCCTTGTTTGATTATCAATTAATGTCAAACGGAGATGCGAGAGGCTGTTAGGAATCCTGTCGGGTTTGCTCGTGTTGCATGTGGCAAAGCTACTCTCGTTGCAGCTGCAAGAAGAGCCAGGAGTTTTTACAGTGAAATGTATATTTAATATTGTACGCGCTGGCGAATTCAAAGTAACGCCGGAGCACGCGTGCACGGCGAACGCTGGTAAACAAGTCTTTAAAAGATGTAACAAAAAGAAGGACATCAAACGCCACAGGTAACAGAGCTTTGGCTTCTAATTAAACAGAAATTGTTTTTTTTGAGGAAAATGTGCCTGTTGTTCTTGGCTATAAAGAGTAGAAGGAGGGAAATGATTAAAATATTTCATGGCTCAAAAGTCACTTCATGGTGCCTTTTTCAAAGCCGAGAGTTTAATGGAGTAGGATGCTTAATTACTAGCATATTTACATTTTCTCCGACAAATCCTCCCACGAAGAGAAAGCTGATGGAAAATAACCACTGTGTGACTCTGAGGAGAGTTTACCCCATGACATTGTGAATATATGGTAAAATACATAAAAGATGGAGACAGCCACCATAGCGTCCAGGTTGGTTTGGTGTATTTTGAAGCTCGAGGGCAAGCACCCATGCAGACTATCCAAGTATTTCACTTTTTGTTGGTATTTGCAAGACAGATGTGACGTAAAGGAATTACTGTGTTGCATTATGTAAATGTTAACGCAACATACAGCTGCTTCTAAACCAGCCTCCATATTAATATCTATGATGTTTACTGTTACAAGCTGAAACACATGCTTCAATAATCCACAACACATTTAGGCAAAATCACGTGAAAACAAACAATAACAGGTGCAAGTATGTAACACGAATGAGGTGACGCGCACAAATGTTTAAAGTAAGCATTTAATAATATATTATAATATAATATGTACGTATAACAGACATAATGTGGCATTCGCGCAGCTTATTGATGTCACAATGCAAACAGGCCTGGAGGATTAACACAAACAGACCACACACGGCGCGCTCGCAGTGTGAAGACACCTAATCCCTGCTGTCATTAGGTTAACATCCTCCGCGTCCCTCCTTTGCCCGCCGAGCAGCGGCTCGTCCAAGTAAAAGGTTCGACTCCCGGCTGCGCCGCGAAGGTGCGGCCTTGTGTAGCGCTCAGCGTGCCCGCTGCTGACACACTAGGTCCGCCCAGCAGTGGTATCAGCACGACACGCGGCAAGCCTTCACATCCCCAACACACAGCTCCTAATTACTGCACAGCCCTGCCAGTTTGTACCCCTAGGCCAGTACTGACTGCTCAATGCCAAGATGTAAACACTGCATTATTAACACGACATACAGTCTGTGCACACGGCTAGGTTTAATGTACTCGACGTATGTCTACATGGAGGCATTACTTTAGTGGGATTCTTTATGCGAAAGCATACAATGAATTTATTGTCTTGCAGACAGCGAGTTCCAAAATCACCAGATGGGCGATTTGCTGCGTATAGGGTAATGTATGCTTACAAATGATGTTTAATGATATCTTCCAGGGATAGGAAGCAAAACATTACCATTTTCAAGGCTAAATATGCAGGCTGTGTCAGAAAGCTGGAGATACAGAATTAAGTAACACACTGTCTTTTTTTTCTTGTTATTTTATGCATATTTATTGGCTGCCAGAGCGTCTTGATGGCATTACACAATATCTGGTTTTTTACTTTATGGTAAATCACAGTCCAAACATAAGCTTTGCCTACTTATCACCGATTCTAATATATTTTCATATGAAAAATCTCTCATGTGAGTATTATTAGCAGAGTGCTCTGCCCCTGCAAGTGCCGCAACTTCCTGTCAGCGCGAGAATAATAAGGGAATGGAAATGTAATATGAAACTTTTTCAGCACACAGAGATAAAGAGGAGAAAGGGCTTCGTTTAGCCGCTTGTTTCTGCCTGCGCGGCCTTCCCCGGCGCCCTTTCCTCACGTGACGTGCGCTGTATAGAAATGTCAATACCTACCTGTGGAGCTGATGGAGACCCATAAATCGATAAAACGAGCATAGCTGCGGATCCTTGGCCACCAAGTTGTAAAACTGGTCACTCCATAAAGTGAAGTGTGTGATTAGA
Organism: Neolamprologus brichardi; assembly: GCF_056152115.1. Taxonomy (NCBI): domain Eukaryota; kingdom Metazoa; phylum Chordata; class Actinopteri; order Cichliformes; family Cichlidae; genus Neolamprologus; species Neolamprologus brichardi. The sequence goes on from NC_142107.1 coordinate 23,550,909, forward strand.
GAAAACCAGCCTGGCAGCATCAGAGCGGAGCCGCCGTCTTCCTTCGGGGCTCGCACCAGCTCGGGCCGAGCGTTTCGGGCGAGCCGGTCGCAACGATAGCCCAGAACCCCGTGGGGAGCTCGCAGGGATGAGAGTGAGAACTCTCATTGTCTCCTCCGGTGTCTTTCTAACGACAAGATCCGAGCGTGGCTCGACAGAAGACGCTCTGTAAGTAGCGGCGCTACGGACGAGAGGTGAGATCGGCATAAAATATTAAGACGGCAGATCTCGAGCCGGCGACGGTCGGAGACAGACGGACATTTTAGGCAAGAACACTCTGTGTGTGAAGCCTTCACTTCCTCTTCGGTTTGAAAGCTCCATCTTTATAATGGATGGCAGAGTCTCTGGGGAGTGTCTAGACTATGGTGGGAAATCTAAATGGTTGGGAAAGCCACTCCAATGCTCTGTAAGTAGTGTGGAGTATGGGAAAAATGCAACTCAGAGAGGTGACAGGAAGAAGGGAAAAGCATCCCAAACAACACCGCGTTTACCTGCAGTGCACTTCCTTTAACGGGCGTAGATTCCCAAACAGGAGATGCAGACTTTACGTAATGCTTAAATGCCCTCTGATTCTTTCCTCCCCAACCCTAAGTGGCCTTAGCTCCAGACCGCGCTCTCTGTCTGCACCTACACCCACCCCCACCCGCTCTCCAGCCCGTCCTGCCTTTTCTTTTTTTTTTGCCTCCAAACTCGTTCTTTTCCTCCTTCTCTCCCCCCTCAGTTATTTATGAGCGCGACTTGAAATAGACTTCAGTATTTGATAAAAGCGTGATCCTTAATCTGAGTTGCCTGAGAAGTGCATTTCATTTTTATTTCCCATCAGAGATTGATGGAGGACCGGGGCGGTTATCCACTCTGTGATTGCTAATGTAAATCCATTGACTTCTGGTGGACATATATAAAGATATGGAAGCCTTGCATGTGCATCCCGTGCTACCAGCAGATTGCATGTGTGCAAAGCAACGGAGATGCTGGATTGTGCGATGTGACGGAGGGGGGGCGGTGTAAGAATTATATGGTGCGTGTCTTGATTTATGAAAAGCTTCTTAAAACATCACAATATTTGCAAAGTTACTAATTGCGGTTCTTTGCCTGCGTGCCATTTCATATTTCACCGCTCACTTGTGCTTTTTCTGAAGGAGGAGGAAAAAAAATAAAACGGGTGATAAATTTAAGATGACAGTTACACCGTATGAACGAGGCCCCTTGTGTATCAATTCGCTCAAAGCCAGCTGCAAATCTAACTCGGGCTCCTTATGTGGCAATTACTGATGGGTAACATAACCTGCATATATCATTAGGCCAATGTGCTCTATAGCTGGCAAATGTTCTTTAGGATCCTACAGCAAATTAGCTCATCCCCCAGGACGTCTTTTATTGGATGATCCGGCTCCAGAGGATGCCGCAAAACCACTTGAGCTCTCCGCAGCCTGCCCCGGTTGCCACAGGGTTAATATTTAAAAGCGCGAGCTCCCAGTCGTGTATTGATGATATGTTTTGAAAATTGCTGAGGCAGGCTCATTGTTACAGTGCTGTCTAGAAGATAGCCAATCCTCCTCCCCCTCCCCTCCCTCTCTCTCCCTCGTTCCCCTCCCCCTTTATAGCCGCCAGATGGAAAACACACTAAAGCATGTAATGTAATATAGCTTGGCACACACAGAGGTATTTCACACCAACTTCATCTGGCCTCTGATCTGCCACAACGCCACCTGAAAAAAATTTTTTTCACCGAAACAAAAAGGTCACCGAATCGCGAGTTCGGAGGAAAAGAGGGAAAATAAAAGGCAGAGAAGCTATCGGCAGCTAAAAGTAGAAAACAAGTGGAAAATAGGCTGCGCCTCCCAATTGCCTGTGGCATATTTTAAGGTTTTGTCTGAGAGTCTTTTTTTCCTTCAGCATCGCCTCCTTCTTCTTCTCTTCAATGAACTAAAACTGCCACAACTTCAATGCAACTCATCGCAGTCGCAGACGGTGAAAAGAAGAAAGGGGAGCGATCTGTTAGTCCTCCACTATCACCAGCATCATCCCCAACACAGCACCCCCCTCCCCGCAGAGATCCCCACCACGACTCTCAGCTTCCTGCTCTCTCCCCCCCCACCCCCTCCCTCACAACTCTCCCCCCCCCTCCACCCCCCGCCTCCTCCCCGGGACGCTGAATTTTACAGTACCGTCTGCAGGATCCCGGTTTGTTCGGCGCACTCCTCTATGCAGAGCAACACGGCTCCGGTGGAGGAACGCTGGAGGCAGCTGTCAAGCGCAGGCTGCTGCTCCTGCTGCTCTAGTTGAGCCTCGGTGCCGTACCGACTGATTTCACATTCACCAATAAGAGACGGCACAGGGGGGAGAGAGAGAGAGACGGGGAGAGAGAGAGAGAGTCTTGAAGTGAGTGGTGTGGAGAGGCAAGTGGAGTGGAAGAGTGTCGAAAGAAAAAAGAGGTTACAACACCTCCCCAGCTCTCTTTCCTTTCTCCCGTCTGCTTTCCCCCCCTCTTTCTTGTGTTGGCTCAAAAGAAGAAGAAGAAGAGGAGAGAGAAAGGGCTCTTTTAAAAATTAACTGAAGAACAAGCTGCTTGTCAAGAGAAAGAAACGAAAGGAGAAGAAGTGCTGGGGGACCTCAAGTCAAGCCCCATTGAACAGTTGAGAGGGAGGGCTGCCTCAGTGGAACAGGGACCAGTAAAGCTCTCTGTCCAAACGTTCGGACTCCTCTTGACACCCACGCTGGCTGGACTGGTCCCAGCGCTTAGTCCCGCTCTCCTCCACCCGTCTGCCCACACCTGCCCCGATTCCACCATGATGATGTACTTTTGGGTGAGTACCGCACCACTAAAGTGTGGGTATCTCCTCACACCGCTCCGGTATGCACAGAGTTGGCGTGTTGAACGTGTGTGGCGCATGTGTCAGAGCGTGTTGCAGCCCTTACATTATATACAGTGTGAGTTTGAGTGTGTGTGCGGTGCAGCGCCTCCCACATGCATGAACAGAGCTGATGGTTTTTCCACTCTCATGTGTTTTATTGATGTTGGGTTGCTGCAGCCAGAAGCTACAGAGGCCTGTGTTTACCCGTCACGTTTGTTCAGCCTTTAAACGAAATCGGATGTTTGGGTGCGATTGTTATCCACGCCAATACCTTCACGAGTTCGTCAACTCCCCCCCCCCTGATTGTCAAACTACCCAGCATGCAGCTGAAACGGTGTCCCTCCGTCTGAGAACGACGCTCGGGGTCTTTCGGGGACACGTTGTGATTTCCTCGCCTGCGCTGTTTCCAACGCTTTTTGTGTGATATTGTTGTTTTCCTCGCCTATATATCTAAGTCAGGCAGAATTTCATAAATTAAATGGCATTAAGCGCAGAATGAGGATAATTACAGATTGTTAACCAGAGCTGCTGATTAATTCTCTTTGAGATCATGTGTGATTAGTCAGATTGGTTTTGTCTCCTCGGTGGTTTGTATTCTCACCACAACAATACCCGCCCAACGCTCGCTCTGCTTTTGCATTTGTGCTTCTTCTTCTTCTTCTGCTTTTTAATCTAAATTTCTCACTGATGCTCACTGCAGATCGCTTTAATCCCCCCAAGTTTTGCTAACTTGTATTTTGTACCTTCACAGAAATACAAAGTAAATGAATATTTTCAGCCTTGCCACTGTAAACAGTCTGAGCTGTGATGCAGTTGGAGATATGTCTCCTGCAGACTGTGTGTGCATCTGTGTGTGTGTAGCTATTGATCGCTAGTTCAGATTTCTGGGGAGAGTGCATCTTTTTGGGGGAAAAGCTACTTTACAAGGATGACTCCATTATGAATGACTTTCTACTCGAACCACTTTTTTAAAATATGGAAGTGAAGCAAAACATGAATAAAAGTATGCTATGCACGCTATGAATGAAACAGCTATTGATTCAGAGCTCACGTTTCTGGAAAAAGAGGATGTTTGGGGGCCAAAGTCGCTCCAAGCGGTGACGCGAGCTCACATTCGAGCCTCGCGCGAAGCTCTCCTTTTGTCTCCGAGCAGAATGGAAGTGACAGGACGGTGTATGCTTTCCAAATTATGCCATAACTAAAAGAACATAACGCAGCGTGCGGTGCTCGCGTGCTTTCCGAGGCCTCGCTGCAACGCAGGCCTCTTTGATACTCGGAGCTTTCGCCTTGAGATGTTTTCTGGGTGTTGATGCTTATTGAAAGAGGCTCATCACTGTCTGCAGCAGCTCACCGATCTCCACCTCCCGTTTCATCACGTATTCCCCCTCCGGCCCGGTCAGAGTGATGACCACACGCAGATGTAGGCTGAACAGACCGAAGCGGTAGTGCTGGCAGTTTACAGCCCTGCAGGCTCATCACTGTAACATGAGGCTGCGTGTACTGCAGTGGGCTTGCTCTCATCGTGTTAGTAAAAAAGAGCTATTAGTAAAGGAGCTATTGCATCTGTGCGCGCATCCATTATGCTAAATTAAAGTTATATATCTTACTACTTTCTGCTCACTTGAGAAGCAACATTATTTTTGCTGAAAGCGTGGAGTCAATACATGACTCATGACTCGTTTCATCATTATGCCTCTAAAACTTCAAAATCTTTGAAGACTCTGCATTTCTGAACGATCACAGAAGCCAAATGTCTTCGTGATGATTTTTCACCCAGAGCCTAAAAAGAGGTCAATATTTCCACAACGAGAAAATCATACAAGGAACAAAGTGATGAGAATGATTTTTAATTAACCACAAGTAAAAATAACCAAATGATAATAAATTATTAGCTAATTTCTAGAAGTTATTTAATGTTTCCAGCTTTCAAGTATGAGAATATGTCTCCTTCGTACTTCTTTATCATAGGACATGGAATATTTCCGGATTTTTGACTCTTCTTTGGACAAAATAAACAATATGACGAAGCAAACTTGGGCTCATTTAAAAATGAGATGATAGCTCACCAAATAATTATTGCCCCCAGTTTGTGCAGGAGCCTCTAAAACATTTTGCAGACACATATTTTACACAGGAGAAAATTTACACATGCAGATTTAACTGATGTGGGCTTAACCTCGGATGCAGACTGACTTAAATATTTCCACTGTGCAGGAGCTGGAGCGACTTCCTTGTTGTGACACGAGCCACCATCATATAAAGGTTTCTACTGGCCTTTAAGGATACCATACGATTTTAGGATGTAAGGGAAATTATTTGGAGGACCAAGCCTTTATTGGGAGTCACTCCTGAGTGTATATAAAGAGTCCGGCTTCCCACAGCACTCCAGGAAGTGGAATTAGAGAATTATGGATTTCTTCTCACCTTGTCTGAATTTTACGTTTCCTCAAGGAAAAAAAAGGTAAAATTTGAAACACTCAAAACATTTTCTGGGTTACACAAAAATGAAACTGCCAGGGTGTAATAACACTTATGAGAAAAGCAACATCCCACCCAGGGAATGATTTACTATACCATACCTGGAGTGTATTTCGTGTTTGTGCGCGGGAGTAAGCGAACTTGTGTTAGTCGGCCAGCATTTAGCTGCGAGAGGAGGGTGCGACTGCCTCCCGTTTGAACTGCAGGTGGCGAGCATTACCTGCGGTCCCTCCGGAGGCCTGTCAGCCGTGCATCAGTCTGGGGAACCTGCAAACTCCCCTCATTAGAATATTTATTCACCAAGCAGATGTTCTTATCCAGGGCAATTACCTTTGGCTTACATTTCCCTGTTGCCCACTGATATAGATGAATGTGTATACAAAGACGTCCCAGGTTATGCATGGGACCCTTGGGTGCCACCCACCATTCCCCGCATATGCGCGACGGGCAAGCCGGCGACCGTCTGGCCTGCCACGGTGTTCCACCTAAAACCCAAAATCAGCTCCACTGTGGTAATTGGAGGAAGTGGAGGCGACATCTCCTGCAATGGCCATGCAGTGATGGAAAGATGGCCTGTATATCATTCTCTCCACCCGGCTGTTCCTTTGCATTAGAGACAGAGAGAAAAAGGGAAGAGGCATGGAGTGGAGAAACCATGCATGCTTCTGTCCTCCCCTCAGTGTGATGAATAATTTAGCAGTGCAGGGCCCTTGCTGTCGAGTAGAGATGGTGGTAATGGGGAGACTGGATATATATGGCATGCCAAGGAGCGATGGTTTACGTTAGACTTCCCCAACCAACGCACTCAAGTGCGCCGCAGACTGCTCACACGGCGTGTTTGGCCTGTATTAATGTTTTGTTTTTATTTATCGGGGAAAAAAACGAACCAAACATCAGCGGACGTCGATGCGCGGCGGCTAGCGGCGGGGCTGGTTTGAGGCTCTGGAGCTGTGGCCATTAGCAGGAGTGCATTCCCTTTAGGCAGATGTTCAATCTCGGGCTGCATTCAACCAAAGAACAACTTGGTTGACTGAATTGTGCCTTCTCTTTAACCAATCGAGGGGAAATAAAACTGCAGGTTATCGCTAGATTAGCTAAATTGGTCTCGGTGTACTCGACCTGCAGCCTTATTAGCCTAGATGAATTATAAATAAACACAAAACGCCTGTATTTATAGCACACTGAATCATGCTAGGCTCGTCGCTGTTGTCCTTACATGATAACAGCAAAATCAGACATTTGCTTTTACTTATGCTCGAAAAACCACACGATCCGTTTGCTCCTGAGCTTCATGTTTTAATTTTTCTGTTTTAATGCAAGAGGAAGTTTTACATCTAGCTCGGTTTACCTGGATGTGCTGCAGATGCTAAGGCGTCCTGTAAATAACCATCACACCAAATAATAATATTAAGATATATTTAAACTAGAGCTGGGCGATAGAACGATAACGAAATAACTTTTTCTCGATAGAAAAGTTAAACTATTGCGATAGGCCTCACCGCTCTTGTCCTCTTAAAAAAAAAAAAGAAGAACAGCCAATTCAAATTAAGTAGCGCAGAGCCGAACCAATCACAGCCGCAGCATCATGTGACTTGTTACGTACAGCACAAGTGCCAAGCCGCACATGTGTATTTGTTTGGGAAGCACCCAGCCGCCGTGCCGCCCGGGTATTGGAGGAAATGAGTGTGCCGATTAGAGAAAAATCAACCGAGAGCGTGACCGAAGGTTACCGAAGAGAAAACAGATGATGGTTTCAATGCCGGAGAGATTGTCGAGCAGAAGAGACATAGAAGTTCTGTAGTGTGAAGGTATTTCGGCTGTTTCAAGTCTGACAAAAAGCAGAGTAGCGCGCACTGTAAATTGGGCCGAAAGCAAGTCTGGAAATACAATAAATTGCTTTCTGACTGGAAGCTTTTGTCAGACTAAAGTAACTGTTAAAACTGTTTGAAAAGCTAAGCTATACAACAAGGAGAGATCGAGAATTTCCTTTTAGTTCTCAGTTTATTTGATATTGACAAAAGTTAGTCAATTTTGTCTGTTCTTCTGTAACACAAACTAAGATTTATTTTTAGAATTAATATTTTGTTTCTAAGTGGAATTGACAGTTTAGTCTGTTTTGTTTGTTCTGTTTTGAAACGTAAACGCTTTAGCGGCTGCCTTTTGTGTAGTTTGCAATATTTGCCTTTATTTATCTGAAAAAGTCTCATGTTCCTTAAGTGCATCTACCCTGTTGAACTTATTATGGGAAATAAATATTTAAATCAAAACAAGCTGCTGATTATTTCACATTTTACTTGTGAGCAACGGCACATTTAAATTTTACAAATGTAGTTATTTGGCTTATATCGTGATATATATCGTTATCGCCTGAAATGAAAAAAACATATCGTGATATGAAAAAATCTTATATCGCCCAGCTCTAATTTAAACTCAAAGCAGGAAGTCTTTTTGGAGGAAAAGTCCAGCACAGACAAATTGTTCTACCCTTTCTCGCAGTGACTAGTCAACGAGATGATTGAATGTTGCTGCATTTGCTAGTCTGCAATGAACAATGGCTGCAAACTGCTGGTTCTAAGACGCTACGCTACTGACTAGTAAAGCAGGATTTAGATGAAACGCGAAGCTGTGAAATGCAAAAAGCTGCAAAGTTTACGCACAGTCATCTATTTTAGCCGAACGCAGCGTCGGTTAGTTTTGAGCCAGCTCTGATTAAGAAATGAAGATTGGATCAAGTCTGCCTTCAGCTGGGCAATTTTTTCTTTTTAGAGGAAGTCTATTCCTCATGCTGCCAAAAATAATGGATTAATTCTCCTAATGAAAATAACACCAGCAATTGTCCAGCCAATCAGAATCGCGAGATCAGCTGACCAACCAATCGACCAGCCGACCTGAAGACCACAGCCTCACTTTAATTAGAACGTGCATGTGCTGGAAGTGATATGATTGATAGATGAAAGCAGTGTGGGATTTTAGGCCCAACTCTGTGCACATTTAAGAACTCCCATATGCATTTCATGTGCATGCATATGGCCTGGTTGCAAATGCTCAGAGAGACGTCTGCAGCCTGACCAGCAGAAAACGTTGAAATTCGTGACGGACAGCATGAAGAGGCAGAGCTGATCAGCCATTCTGGGCGGGAGAGCAGCGAGTCCAGGCCGCTGGTTTCATATTGCAAGATGAAGTGCTCGCGATCGTTTGTTAATGTATTAATTGATCTGTGTCCTTAGACGGGAAAATCAGAAGTAGTGTCACGTAGGCTCTTTAGTACTCCCCGAGACGCCTTCATTAGCAGCTGCTGGCCGACTCTCCACCCCCATTACAGGACCGTGTTGCCACACACTTTACCTGACTGCTGTAATAACTTTAGACATTTCTATCTCCCCGGCAAGACCTCCGACAGCCCGAACAGTTTGAGGGCTTAACATCAAATGCGAGGCGCTTCTTTGAAAGGCTTATACTGCAGGTGATTCACCGCGGGGGGGCCGCGTGCCGTTGTTTTGTCTGCTGGTTGTTGCTGTCTTTTCCTTACGAGTTTGAGTAACGGCTGTTGCAATCAGTCATTAACTTCCTGCTCGATGTTTTATAATCTGGACGGCACACATGCCTTTGTAGCAGGGCTGATGTAACGACGCCTCTACAAATCTGAGCTAAGGAAGCAATGAGAAGTACATCCAGGAACTGTGTTATCTCTTTAACCGCTAATACCAATGAGGTTCTTGCAACTTCACCGACGAGCAAATTGTATAGTTCTTTTCCAGTGTAATGCCAGCTGCATAGAAAATCAATTCAGTCAGAAAAATGAGGCTAGTAGGCTTTTATTTTCCTCTCTTTTCGGGATAGCGGGGCTCCACCCTTTGTGCTCTGTGGGATCATTAGTAATCAGTAGCTTTAACATTAATTCTGTCAGCTTTTGGTCTCTTCCCCTTGGGGCTAATGGGTCTAGAGCCCAGCTAATTGTGATTAGGCTCTGACAGCAGGTTTTACTTGCAGGATTTTCACACCACAGTCCTCTTTGATATGAGCTGCACAGCTGATAAAGAGATTAGATACAGGAAGAGAGAGTGTATGGAGAGGCGGGAGGAGGTAGGTGTTCTTAAACTACAGAAAGACACCTACACGGGGGAAATCACTGGTGAGTTTAGCAGAGGAAAATAGATCCGGACGCAGTAAAAGCCTCGCGCTCGCTTATTGCACCTGCTATCATTAGCGCTTTTGTACACATGGTCAGCCTCCCAGGGAAAAGTCATTATCCAGCTGTGCTGTTATTTTTCTGCTGTTTTCTCCTAGTGGAGTGTGACTTCAGGGCTATAGCCAGCGCACCCTTTAATGCCTCCAACACAATAAAGGACTCTAGCCTTAATGATGTGGGATTGGATGGCCATGCCTCAGGTTGTCCGGGGGCTTGTGAGCTGTTACTGCGAGCGGCCATTTTGCCTCGCCGCCGCCGAGGCTCCGTGTCAATTCGAGCCCAGCCATTCCAGAGGAGGCAAAAATAAAAATCTGATTTAATGATTAACTGCGGCTGCGTTGTTTAAAGGGCCCTGGCTCTGGCTCTCTCCCTTTCTTCAGGCGAGCGAGAGAGTGAGGGAGCGCAGGCTGAAAAGCAAAACAATGAGGAGAGGAAGGAGCCAGCGAAGTAGTAGGATGGATCGACGCCAGTGCACGCCAAGTCGCCAGAACACGAGGCGATATCGTCTGTTTTTCGCTCTTGACTGAGTGAACAATCGAGTGAATCAGGAGCGATTGTGCAGCATGATGTTCAAAGCAAAGCACACGTTTTACATCTTAATGACTCGGAGGATTAAATATTAAGGTTACAGCTTCTCCAAATGAAACTGGAGCAAAAGTTCAACGATTTTTTTTCTCCTTCCAAATTTTAAACAACACCTGAGTGAGTTTGGGCATCGTAGCGTTTAGAAGAGGCTACTCACTATCACAGGAAGTTGCCTTTTCTCTCTTCCTTCCTTCATTTGAACAGAAAGTCCAAAGCTGAGTCATATGCTGCTTATTCTATTTTTCAGCCTTTCTTATTAATTTATTCGACTTTTCGCGGTCGCCCTGTTGCACCTCCAGTAACTCCACAAGTCTCTCACGGCAGTCCTTCATCCTGCTCGGCTGCATTGCAGCACGGGCGTGCACGCCGCTAACACGCCTGTGCTGTAGATATTGCCCTGAAGTGTCAGCGCTCACATACAGAAAAGATTGGAGGAGAGGCCCCTGTGAGAATGGCAGCAACATATCCGCTGGCAACCTGCCACGCATGACAAGAAACCCACTGCTGTCCCTCTCTCACAGCAACAAATGTAATTTGTGCGTTTGCCCCAATTTTAGACTCGAATACTCGAAAATTCTTTTCGAGTTTTAGTAAAATTAAATAGAAAACCTGTTGGAAGGTTTATTTAAAGTTATAATGAAGGGAAATATCTGAAAAGATAAATGACTCACTGTCGTGTGGATGTACTGACCAAGTGTACTGCGTAAGTAAATGATATTTTAAGTGTTATTAGTAGTTTTTATAGATACATTGTTTTTAATACTTATCTTTAGATTCCATCCGCCCTCTGCCGTTTGTCCAGGTCGTGGGGGGAGCAGCTCCTCCTCCTTCAGACCTTCTGCTGGGACACTGAGGTGCTCCACAGTCATGTGTGTTTTATTTGTTTCATGCTCTTAAATCTTTTGGGATGTAGGCCTAATTTTTTTCTGTTTCTCCCCCAAAAACAAACAAAAAACAGACTTGCTGTGTGTCACCTTTCACCTGTGCATCAGTTCAGGGTCAGCAGATGTATCTGTTGCTTTCCCCAAAGATATAAATGTCAGTTTGGAGGGTTTTGATAACCCAAAGGTTCTTCTACTGCACAGTAAAATACACACATATATATTTGATTAGCTAATATATTTGTAAGACGCTCAAGCTTTGGAAGTGCATTCAGGGAAACATGCTGAACTGCTGTTTCTTTGTCTGTATATAATAGGACGTTTCTTAAAATTAGCTTGCGTCTGCACCCGTCCAAATATTTAAATTTTTACTAGAACATGTCGATGTTCTTAACGGATCCCACCTCAGCCTGGACCGACCGCGTTCGCTGGAGCACGGTGGCATTTATAAAACACATGGCAGTAAAACCAAGTGAACAAACCGTATGTGTGGAAGAAGCAGCTGAATGCAAACCAGTAGCTGTAGAAAGTACAAATACATGAATATGACGCATCATCTGGCTGCTTCTGGTCTCAGAATTGGCCTCTCGGGATGACGGTTCATATATGGTAAAAGCAATAAGCCTGTTTTCCCATATATGGTAGAAATCTGTCTAATTTCTTGTTATTTTTGTATATTTGATGAACAAAGTGTTTTGTTTTTTTTGGGGTAGCAGGGAGTTCGGTGTCAGAACTGCAAAATTATAATACACACACAAACACCATGGTCAGCTTTTTGCAGTATTTTGTGTTGTTTTGGGGTTTTTTGTATTAGTACAAAATCCAACATTGTAAAAAACCACTATACTCCCATCTAATGTAAACTATTCGGAAGCATCCAAGTAGCTTTTGTGCTAATTGTGAATATTGCAGTTAATAAGACTGCAAATCCAAATTCTGCACAGTTGCATGGTTGATGAGAGAGTAGTGGATGCATTGTTGGGCAACAGTCTGCAACACTGGTGTTTTTAATGCATCTGTTTTTCTATATGGGTGCAAAGACTGTGCTCAAAGCTTGTTATATACTCTTCTCAATCAATCGCAGCCAGTGCAACCCCCTCTGTCACGTAAAAGGGGGTTAAGAAACAGTGTGGCACACAGGCTGTAAAATTAATGGTAGGAGAGTGACATTAGTGTTATAGGTTATTGACCGATTTCATGGAATTTATGACCCTAATCGAGTGGCAGTGTCAAAGGGAATGAAGCAAATAAGAGTGGCGCTGACAGCAGAGCTGCGCTGTGGCCACTGGACACCACAATTTGAGCCTTCCCAGTAAATTGTGGCCGGGACTTTATAAGTCTCAGCGGAGGCTGCTTTCACTCCGCCTGCCCGGGTCCCGAGGCCATGCCCCCGGCCTACCTCCATCCTCCAGGTCAGACACAGGCAGTCTCAGCAGATGATGAGAAATGCTACTTCATCTCACCTCATGTCAGGCTTGGCCTCTCACGGTGTCAGCGCCCGTCTGCGCGTGTGCGTGCATGCGTGTGTGTTTATGTGCACCCACTCGCTGTCAGAGTGATTTTTGACCGTGTTTGTCTGCGGTGGGGGAGGCGTTCGTTCTCATGTAGTTTTCATGATCATTATATAACCTGCGGTATATTTGCAGCCGGTGTCTATTTCCATCCCTGTGAGAGCTGGTCAAAGCTCCTGTTTAAGCACCGACTAGAAACAGAAATATTCAGCAACGCGCAAACGGCCAGCCCCGTAAAGATGATTGAACTCCCGCTGATAAATAATTCTTATTGAAAACATGGTATAATGTGACAGCGTTGTCATTTTCTCAGAAAAAAATGAATGCAGGTGAGAGGATAACAGGACTGTGGCCAAAGATCCCAAACGCCACTTTTTGTTTGGTTTGTTTTTCTGAGCTGCTTTGTGCACAGTCTGTGCCGTGATACCACAGAAGAAGAGGTGCCATACGTACGCTTTCATAAAGATAATGTATAGACGTTTCTTTGATGTCAGTCGAGGGTCTGCTGAAAAAGTAACCCAACTTTTTTGGGACTGCTCGCTGTTGCCGTCCTGCAGGGGGATTCTCCAGCGTATAAAAGGGAATTTTGGATGTTTTGGGGAAAGATCCAAAAAGACTAGTAGCCATGCAAAACAGAATTTCTAAATAGTTCTGATAACGCTTGACATGCATGGCTCAGACATGTCATAACTGTGCAATAAGCTACCGAACGCCGACTTCCAAATGCGCTTTTAAATCATTTGTGCAGCTGCACAGCGCGAGCGCTAAACAGAGGGAATGAATTAAAACTTAAAAAAGACTCTTCACCCGGAGACGCTTTCATTCATCTATAAATAGAAGCCGACATGATCTCGTTGTTAACAACTTGGCTCGGACCTCCCAGCGAGCGGCGACTCGGTGCCTGCTTGTTTACCCGGGGTCCTCGGGGCTGCGTGAGGGACGGTCAGCTGTGGCGCCGCCGTTCTGCCCCAGCGCTCTGTGGCTTTTGTGCGGCTCTCTAACCTGCTTTAAAAGCCCTTTAGTGTGCTCCTGACATGCTGCGCTATCACATCGTGGCCTCGGCAGAATGTATGGAGCCATTCAGACACTGTGCAGAGTGAAATGAGTTTTATCCAGCGGTTGACGATTGAATGTAATGGCGCTCTCTCCGGGGAGCAGAGTTTTCCATCCACTGATGTTCGCACTGATACGACGCAGCTCTGCACTGCTGAGGAACAGCTTGGTCTCAGCTCTTTTAAATTATGCATTTTCATGACTAGAATATGGGAGGGCGAGCGTACCACTCCCGGTTTGCATTAAACAAAACCGATGCAGTCTCTCGCGCGTTACGTAATCTCTACGCACGTGGCCGCGTTGCTGTCGTTGCATCTTTTTTTTGACTTTTTTTGATTTAGATGCAAAAAATCCGAATGAAAGCTGTTTTTCTCCGGTTGAAAAAAAGAGAAAACATTAAACGGGAAACGATTCCGGATGGGAATAAATAGCACTGATGGTTTTTGAGCTGATGAATGACATGTAATAAAACTTCATATCTATACGAATGTCATCGTTTGGGATTTGAGGGCATCCGTGACAGCTTAATTCTAAGAAACAACCGACGACAAACAGAAAATAAATTTCTCCGCCGCGCTGATTGATGATGTGCCGACAGCCCCCCCCCTCCCCACTCCCCCACTGTTTTTCATATAGTGATGAACATATAAACAAGGACAACCCTTTCCTCTTCTCATCATCAGCACCGCTCTGGTATTTGACAGAGAGTGAAGCGGTGTGCTTTTTAATTAAAAAGAAAATTCAATAACCTTATCAAGACTTGCCATTTTAGTTTGAGGAGTATCGATCAGCCGTTCAGTTATGCAGATCCGCCGCTTTCATCTTCTGGGCGATTCTGCACGGTGGCCTCTGGTTACTGAAAAGATCTCATTTCAGAAAATCTATTTCATGTATTATTTAGGTTATGTTTAGTTCGGCTTACAATACAATATTCAAATATGTTGTCGTGTCGCGTGCGGCGTCTTAACATCGAGGTTAAAGCGGCGCGACGTGGAGCTCCGAAGCACGTTAGCATAAAAGTCTGAGCAGGTGAGCGCCGTCGGCCGGGATTCAGGACGAGATGGACAAACTCCCGCCGGTCAGAGGGGGGAAACTGTGCCGCTGATGATCTGTCGCAGCAGTAGGCTAATTGCCCACACACCTCCGTGTATCTCCCTGTTTCTTCTCCCTTTTTTTCCTCTTTTTTTTCTTAATTTCAATATGTCTGCTAATGGAATTAAAAACATGTTGCCAGGGGTCTTTTGCAATTTGGAAAATAAGTCCATTAAGTTCATTAATTTAATAATGGGCAATAATAATGAATAAAAAGTATTGCTCAATTAGAGGGGAGCGTACGGTTGGCTGTTTCACATTCATTCGAAATCACCTCAGTGTGCAATAGCTTAATGAGATTATAATGGAATTGATATCGCATAGGTAGTGAATTAAACCGTTACCAGAGAACCCATTAGGAGTGAAAGTCTAATCCTGAAACACTTGTCACAGCTAAAATAGGCTTCTACTTTTGTTATTAGCCGTCAATCGAAGCGGCGGGCTCTGAAGGTGAATCTGCCGGCCACGACGACGACGACGAAACCCAGCGATTCTCCTTGATGCGGGTTAACGGCGGCGAATGTCAGGCGCTCCCTCGGCATTTGTTTGGTACTGTATCACTGCTGTATCGGCGGCGTTACACCGCCGCTCGGGTTTCATGGCGAGTGTTTCCAGACCAGCAAAGCTGCTGAGGGCTTCAGTTAAAATTACACAGACAGCACATTCATAGTAATCTAAAAAGGTCAGGATAAATTACACTGCTTATTTCAGTGAAAAAGGCGGGTAATGTGATCCGCCGTGAGTAGTTTTTCATGCTGGCCCCAGTACATTCTCTCTGGGCTTATGGCGCAGGTTTGACTCTTTGACTTTTACACGCTTGACACTCGATGTCAATTTACCGTCTCGTTTTAAGACCGGGAGGGACCGGCCGAGATGAACTTTTCCCTTTTCGTCGGGGATATTACAATAATTTGAGGTGTTTTATATCCGTAATGGCTTTTTTACAGGAACACTTAAAATAATGTGTCGTTGGAGGATGTTGTTAAAATCAGAAATAGATTGGTTCATAATTTAACTTTTCATTTAATGCGGGTGCAGCGATACACCTTATAAATCCACATTATCAGCAGTTTGTGCAGCTTCAGCAAGGCAAGCATGTCAAAATGTCTTATTAGTGTCACTCTTAATGTACTATATATAATGTATAACGTCCTATATATAACAGATTCAATCAAAAATGAGATCCCTGCAGTTTGAGAGATGTGGAATCGTGATATTAATCAGGGAAAAAAGAAACAATTTGCAGTACTTTTTAAAGGCATGCCCTTGGCTGAAAAATGAGCACATTCCTTAGCCCGAGCCATCCTCCTCCTGGAAGATATAGTACAATAAAGATGATTCACATTGCTATATCTGTGTTTTTAAAGTGGAAAAACTTTAGATTTTCCACATAAGATGCTTTCATGAATTTACAATGAGCTGTGAAGTGAATGCAGCATTTTTTGTTGTTGTAGAGAAACAAGCAGCAAAGTAAACGACACGCTGTCCAAAGCATACAGGTGTGTTCTGACTTCCTCAGAGTTCGGTTGCGTAAGCCGGTGAAATCTCCTGACACGCGGCGCTGTACTTTACAACCTGAGTTTATTTCCTCACCCTGAGTCACTGTGGCAAAAAAAAGAGAAAGAAAAGCAGTCGAATGATGATTTTTGGAGGCGGCGAGGAGCAGGGATAGCAGCACTTTAAAAAAAAAACGAATTAATCAGCAGGATCGTCTGCGATATGAAAATAGGCCTGTTTGTGTTTGACTGAGAGGAAATGAAAGTTTTTAGAGGGAAAATGAGACAAAGAAAGGAGGAAAGTACCAGACATACAAACTTGAGCAAAGTAAGAACTCTTCATAGCTGTACGTGTGCGCTCACGAGCGAACATGTGTGCGTTCTTAATTAATATTTAAGCCACCTTCAGCGTACCCTGGAAAGGAAGTAAAGGGGATTGTGTTCTCATGGATCCTTTAATCCTCTGAATTAGCAGTTTAATAACAAGAAGCCATTTGTAGATTAGTAAGATCAAGCTTCCGAGACGTGCTTGTGTACAATCTACTTAAATGCTTTGATTTTTGATGTAGGAGAACTCCCCTCCAACACGCCGCATATACAGCGAGCGTGCGCTCGTAGCCGTCGGGCTCCTGCTCGTATTATTTTATCGTTATTTCATTATGTTTTAGATTGCTGCTGAAATGATTGAAGCAACGGGGGATTAATCAATAGCAGTTTTTGATTGATCAATATCATAAATCAGGCAAGAATGCAAAGACTTTATTGATGTCATCCTCTATAATGTGACAGTTTTCATCAGAGTAAGAACGCTGCTGTTCATCCAGTTTCGTGATTTCAAAGATTGTTTTTCCTCGTAGATCAACTCGTGTTTTCAAAAGTTTTCATTGTTGCTTAGCAACTGCGTTACCCAGCATGCACCCGGGCATCTTTATTCTCGCTCGGCTTCGTTCTGGTGACATAGTTGCCATCTTTGCAGCAGAATTAGCATCAGAGCATTCAACTCTGATGCGTAATTCTGTAATTCTTCTCGATCCAGGTGCGCGGGTGTGCCAGGAAGAGACTTTTAATACTTCAGCATTTTACAAGTTTCTAAATTAAAAAAACACTTGAATTAATTTTTACACTTCGTTTCCTTTTTTGTGTTTTTGCTCCTGTTCTCTGTTATTTGTACACTGCTGAAGCCTGTAGTGCATGTAGTGCTACACCTCTGAAGCACTCGATGTCTGATGGGTGCTATATAAGTAAATTGCCTTGCGTATCCTTTAATAAGGTAGCGACTTAAAAAGACCTGAAATCAGATGGTTTGCTAATGTTTAGTGTTTAATCGGCCAGTCGTGACGGCAGTGTCCCCAATTCAACTTCCACCACATCGCTCTCTCTCTTTCAAAGTGTATGTATGAAGAAATATATAATATTAACTAATAGTAATACTTTAATAATTATATATTGCATTATGTATTTTATAATTGTCAAATAAGGGATAATGGGACCATCCTGACAATATTACAGGTGTTAAGGACGACTTAATGGTATCTTATTATTCTGTGACCCCGCCTTCAGACACTGCTGTTTGGTCTGAGCTGCTGGTGTCTCAGAGATAAACACGGCATCCTTTTCCTGGTGCTGTCATGCTGCCTGGACCAGTTCCAAATCCTTCCGCGTGGACGCTTGGATGGGACCTTTTGCTGTTGCGTTTTAACATGAAGGGGAACTTTAAGCACAACTTTTTTATGTGCACATGACGGTCTTTTTCAAAAGCTAACCACTGGTACTGGTGCTTGAATCTAACCAATAAACTAGTGAGGGTAAACACCCACCTAATTACACAGGTGTTACTGTGTAAAGTTTCAGTGTTATAATAGTCATCCAGTGATGTTTACGACTGGATTACACAGTAATTATTTAATGTTTACAATGTTTTAAGTTGAATTTTACAGTAAGCATTCGTATCCATAGATTAATTAACACTTTTATTAAGGAATACTAGTTAACCCTTTAAAACCGGTCAGAGCGGCACGCTCTGTTTTGCGTAACTATTTTTAAATCCCGGTAGCTCTGCAACCACGTAAGCTAGCGCAATAATTTTTTTTGCATATGAAACCGGAGGAGTTGTACTTACATCTTATGCCATCAGCTTGTCCTCGGTCACAGTTTTCTTCCACATATAGTTTTGCAAAAACTGCATAAAAAGCACTTGCAGCAACAAAAACATAATATTCCAGAAACACGCTTTGCCGATCCAATCAGCTGTTCGTAACACTTCCTACAGCCATCAGCGCGAACTATCGCATGTCCGCTATGACCTGCCCGAAACCGGAAGTGACGTCATTTTGTGGAAATGTAGTTTTTTGCCTTCAGGGCCTTGCGAGCCTATACTGGTGTTTTTAAAAGTTCTGTTTGACTTTATGACTTTCTGTGTTGTTTCTGGGATGCTTAGGACTCATATTGCACTGCTGGAAATAGTTTATTTTGATGCATATGCTGCTTTTTTGCAAATTTGCACTATAATATTTATTTTCGTTTTTCCTGCAGTGTATAAAAATTGGTGTATCTCAAAAATAAAACTATGAAGACACTCAAAATAAATTTCCTGTGGTGGGAAACTATTTTGTGCTACTTTTTTGTATTTACAGTTTTGAGGGATAAGCCTCTTAAATTTCTCTAACTAGAAATATATGTTAAAAAAACAAAAACGATTTTCAATTTTTTTGTAGTTTATTGCACTTTTTTGCAATTTATGTAATTACTATGCACTTAATGCAGACATGTTATTAAAATTTGGGCTATAATGGTTGTATTGATGTATATCAACTTGAAATGCTCCCAAAAGCATGTAAAAATATAATATAAGCTCTGGCGGACTTGGTTCTATGGCAGGTCTTAAAGGGTTAAGGAATAAAATATTATTATTATTTTTTCATCATTTCCATGTTTAATAATTATTAAGTAACGTAGTTGAGCATTTATTAGCAGTGGATATTTGAAAGTCTTGCAGGATGAGTGATGTTGACCCAAAGTAAAGTTTTCAGTCTAAATGTAAAGTGAACGTATTTGGAGTTCGGTCTGATGATTGATTTGATTTAATTACTGTGTCGTGCATAAATTGTATGTTCAGGCCGAACAGGCCGAGTAGCAACATAATTACAAATAACAGTAAACAAACAGTCCATCCACAAAGGTGGATCCATTTGAGCTTTACAATGATATATTTGTAACTTGGCATTCAACGTCGAGGTCAGGGTTGGTTTGTGATTATCAAAGAGCGAGTGCTGTCCACCGCCGGCATGACTGACGTTAGCCTGCTGACCGCAGGGCAATAAAACAGTCTGGAAAACCTGCAATCAATTTGATGACTTTTCAATATTTTTAAAAGTAAATGAACTTGTTGTTTAAAAGCTTCCCAGCAGTTTGCATACAGCCGAATAAGCGAGTACATTACATAACCACCAAATAAAGCCTGTGTATCAGATGGGTTTAATCATTATTTGTAGTCCTTCCTGATTACTTATCTCTGGTTAAACTACAAAAAGCCTGAATAACTTGAAGCTAACGTTGCAGTGTTCAGATATACAGTATCTGGTTTGTACGTGTGAGCCTGCCTCGGCAAGTGTGTACAAGTACACTGGTGTGTTTTGCATGAGCACACACACACACCTAGATCCCATCTCCTCTATCGGTGCTCGGCGTCATCATTTGCCAGTGATGACAGCCGCCTCTGTTTAACCCGCCGCAGATCAGTGAGTCAGAGCTACCGTGTTTCTAATCATCCCCACGCAGGAAATCTCCGTCTTTGTTGGCGTTCGCTGATAGCGTCGGTGTTATCCCCGACTCTCCCACCCGGCCAATATCAGAGATTGATTGCTTTTGTCTTGTTATCGGGGTCGTTTAGGTGAGATTGACACATGCTTGCAGGATAAGAAGGCTCCGAGGGGCTCTCAGACTGGGTGGGTGGGGCGGGGTGGGGTCCTCAGTACGATACAGTGGCACGCCGTTAAACATGCATGCTGACCTGCATGAAATGTTGATGATGCATAATCGGCTGCATCATGGGGACTGTAAATAGGTCAAAGTGGCTTCGCCGCGCCTCACTTTGTTTTTGAAGATGTGCATTCAATCAGACGCTCACTGCATCTGCTCGTCTGTCTGAAGCTGCAAGCACATCCTCAGCCTTTCAGTCCACCAAGCCGAAGCAGAGCAGGAGAAATAAAGACCTCAGTCGGGCGAATGTTTGTTGCACACTGAATTTTCTCGGCCACTCTGCTGCTTGGCGGTTGCCGGGCGGGGTGGCTTCATGCTCTGCACACTAGCCACACATCCTAAATAATTCACACTCTACTTGAGAATTCTCCAACGGACTCACTGCCGCCATTAGACACTCTCTGGCTGCCAGTTTTTCTTCTTCTTTTTCTTTTTTTTTCTCGGGGTGCTTGTTTTTCACATTCTGACTTCAGCATTACAACCAGAGAAGAAGACGGCGTGGAGGGGTGTCGAGGAGGGGAAGAAATGAAAAACGAGTAATATCTCGGGTCGATGAGAGTTCACGGACAATCCAATATATAAAAGCGAGTTTACATGCATAACACTTCAACATTAAGATTTTTCACAGAGTTCAGCATATTTTCAACAACTCTCCCTCTACTAGTTTTTTTTTTTTTTTTTTTAATCTGAGACGCCTCTTTGACAATGTCTCCCTCATGCAAAATGCATGAGCGCTTGTGGATCGATACAGGCCCTTTAATCTCTCTACATAGACAGCTCCCGCACTCAGGCGTTGAACCCACACCCATGGCTGCCACCGCTGCAACCCAGATCAGAGGCCAGGAAGAGGGAGAGCAATCTGCTCGAGCCACGAGGGGGTTTCAGCCTCTGAGGTGGGCAGGATGACTGTGGACTGTCTCCAGCATCTTCCAAACAACACTTGGCCCATACCTGATGCTTCCCCGAGACATTAAAGTCTGCTTGCAAAACAGGTACTACAGCTGGAGTGGAGGCTTGAAGAGTACTTTTTAAAACTCACCACCGCTGGGAAGAAGTCTTTGTATGTGTGTGTGTGTGTGTGCTACTATATTTGTGCTTCGAATACACCACTGTTGCTACTGCTACACAGCATGCAGCTATAATTCTCTTACTCTGTAACAAATTAATCTCCTGAACTGACATTTGCACTTGAGGCCCAGAATTACCATCAGCAGTGTGCACTCAAGGGACAAGTCCCACGTAGTTTTGTTTTTGTCAGCAATTCCCATTAAAAGAGCAAAAGACCACCACAAACCGACGCGACTAACAAGTATCCAAAGCTCATTCCTTTGTACCCCAGAACTCCTTTGTTGTCCTAAAACCATTAAAAATACATCAGTGAGCAACAGCGCTGCACGTGGGTGGCGTGTTCCTTCATTAACACCAACACACACCCTCTACTTTATTTATACAAACCCCTCTTGTCGCCCCAAATATACCGAACGTAGATCAAACCGCCACAGAAAATAGTCCCTGCCTGAAAAAGCAATTCACACGTGCTTGAAAGATGTCTTTTAAAAAGAGGAAGGAGACTCTGCGTGGATTAGATGTGACACCGCCTCGACTCTACAGCTGAAGTCTGCAGAGTGACCGTGGCGTCTGCCCCTAAAGAGCCAATCAGCAGCCGAACCGGGAAGCATAATGTAGACACGAGAGCACAGCCAAGGTTTACAACAGTTTCAACTGCGTGGTGGCAGGTTTATCAACTCATTATGTTAATTAAGATGTAGTTATGTATATTTCATGAGGTGAATTAGCCTCACCTTTGTTCTGCGCTGTAGTGGAAGGAGTCAGAGATGATAAAAGCACAGCCACGCTGGGCCGAAATGAAACCGTAATGTGAACTTTTGCACACGGAAACGCCACTTCCTGCCCTTTTTTTTTTAGTTTGTGTGCTTTCTGTCACAAGCGTTTGCTCATCATTCATTTAGATAAGGGCTCCGTCTTGTTAGCCCAAAATAAGCGCCAGCAGGCCAAGTTGGCTGCAGAGTGGCAAGACTTGCTTGTAGAAGGACTTTGCTTAATGAATTAGGAATATTGCTTTTTGGCCTTTTTAGTGGAATTAGTTAATTGCAGGAAAATAAAAATGCTTAGAATCTTATTCTCCCAGCTTTAAATGACAAACTATCCATTGAAGCTAATTGTATGATTATATTCAGATTAAATCACTCTGAGTGGTCAGTGAGACTACAGAAGTGCTATGTAAACGCCACTTCTTTCCATTTCATTAAGATTATTGGATTGGTATTTCTGATGGATTCAAATCTAACCAACATTTTAAACATTTGGTGGCGAGTCCAGAGGAAACTCTCATTTCTAACAGTCGGCGCTAATGAACGAAGGGACAGTTTCTTCTTTATCGTTATCACGTTTTCCTTTATTTTGTTCAGCTTTGTTTTTTATGCCGTGCTGTTATTTATGATTGTCCGTTTTGGGCGCCTGGCGTTTGAGTATATGAATGAGCAAACGGATGGATGCAGAGGCGGAGAAAGTGCAATATTTCCAGCGAGCAGACTAGATGTACAACATAGTACATATCGGTGTAAAATGGGATTTATAAGTACCTCGAATCTATACTTATGGATTGTGCTTGAGTAAATTGTTGTTCACCGCTGAAACGGCATCGCTCGAGAATACTAGCGAGCGTTGAGAGATGTAAAATCAGGGTGTAAAACAGGTATTTCTGCAACTGCTTTCAGGTTAATTCATTCTTCCTGTGTGGTTGTTTTTTCTTTATTAGATTTTTAAATGCTACAGCTTATTTGCCTTTGAGTTGAGATTCTCCTCACATGTTGGGCGGTCACAGACAGAGAAAAGCCCCCCCTCTTTCCTCAAATTTTACGTACAAAAGAAGATTGCCTCAGCTTCCTTTTATCAACACTTTTGTTTACTTAGGATGTGCCAAATGCGGGATTTAGTGTCACATTTGTCTGAGTGTCTGGCACTTTCACTGAGCTCGTACTTCAGCTGCTCTTATTATCAGCCATTTTGAAGCTGTTACTCATTTTGCCAGTCATTTAGTTATTTCTGAGGCATTGTCGTTTTCATGTTGAGGTACAGTCTGACTGCTCGGAGCTTTGATCATATTTTTGTACAAACAGATTTGGGAAACAAAGCAGAAGCGCTGAAGGTTTCTTTGGAGCCTTTGCTGTTTGTAAATGTTAAATGAGGGAAGAAACATTATTGCGTTTAACTAAAGCAGACCTTAAAGGGAAACGAGGCCAAAGAAAGAAGAAAAAAACAAACCTCGTCGTCGCCGTTTTGGAGCTTTTTGAAATCGCGCTCCTGTAAACTGTTGGCAAACTCTTTTGATTAAGTGAAATGTGATCAGCCTGGGTGGCGTTTTAAGCTCTTGTAAGTTGGACGAGGAAAAGATTTTGAAAGAGAAACTTAAATAATGAACATTAAAGACAAAAATCTTTGAAAAAAACGAGCCCCTGAGCTGAAACTGAGAGCT
This sequence comes from Neolamprologus brichardi, assembly GCF_056152115.1. Lineage (NCBI taxonomy): Eukaryota > Metazoa > Chordata > Actinopteri > Cichliformes > Cichlidae > Neolamprologus > Neolamprologus brichardi. The sequence goes on from NC_142107.1 coordinate 23,574,562, forward strand.
ATCAGTATATCCGGGCCCACCTCCGGATAACGTGTGGCAGTTTAGAAATGATCCGGTATGGCTGATGCATCAGCTCAGCCTCCCCATTGTCTTCCACCCTCAAAGACTCCCTTCTTCCCTCCTCCACTCCCCATAATGCAATGCAGCTTTTGTTCACTCATTCTTTTAACCGTTTCTTTGGCTGCGAGTTGTCACGGCGGGACAAATTAAGGAAGCGGTAATAGGGTTATGTCAAGTAGACGGAGGTGCCGGCTCTGTGCGGATGCCTCCCTCCCTCTGTCTCCATGAAAGGTTAGTGCACTCGCTGGGTTTTGTCTCCCCCGCTGTAATGAGAAAGGCAACAGACAAGCCTCTATCAGTCCTGCAACACCTACTGACAGATAGCATTTGGAGAGTGGAGAAAAAGAAGCATTAGGGAAAGAGCGAGCAAGCGTCACAGGAAGTAATACAGCAACACGAGCGTGAACGATGGCAAAGGACACGCTTGACCAGGAAAAACAATCGCTCTCTCCGAGGGTGCTGCACTTAAACATTTACCTATATGATACCTTCATGTTTGTGTATGTATGTGTGTAATTTTCTTTCCTCCAGAGATGCGCCTTGCAGAGTTTGACACTTTAACATTTCCCATCGAACCATCAATATTATGGCCTCAACAGGGCGGCATTAAAGCCAGACATCTTTTGAAATATTGAGCAGCGATCGCAGCGTTTTGGTTCGGTATCATAGCGCATTCACGACTCCCGCTCGGAGATATTACACTCACATTTCTTCCACCTCCTTTGGGCAAACCCTTTCTCTTCCAGCCGCCATCGTTCCAGGGCAGATGTCCGTGGAAAATCTGTATCAGCGTGCGAGTCCCCGTAGCTACGTTTTGATGGCGGTGGAATGGGAAGGGGAAGGGGGCGGGGAGGGGGGGATGCTGCCCGCGATGTGGTCAGAGGGCAGGGTTGGATCACGGGTAGCGACAGCAGATGCTCCGGGCGCTTCGTTCTACACAGAAGGGTTTTATAACCGCGCAGGTACCTACACGCCGAACACATCCACAGCCGGAGACGCTCCCACGGAGATACAAGCGCTGAGGGAAACACATTGGGACTGGGGCAGAGTAACACACCCACGCAAACTTTATATTTAGAGCGTCTATTTAAGTAGCACTTCTAAAAACACAGGCTCTTACCAAGCGCTGGTAGGAAAAAAAAGACTACATAAAACATTCAACAGTCTGACATTTGGTTCAAATGGTGTTTGAGATGGCAATTCAAAGGAGGGCGCTGATTTAACCCCTTTGTTTAAAGCGTCCACCTGGAAAAAAATGTATAAATCCCCAAATTTAGTCAAATCTCCGAAATCTCTGAGCTCGATAGATAAGAGTGCGTCTCCTTATCTGGTTCAGTGGTAAAGCAAATATTCATGATTAACTTTAGCCCACTAACGTATAATAGGCTAGTAAGAAATAAAAACACACTTATTAATTTCTATAAACATCTGAAGATGGAACAATTTCAGTCTGGAGAACCACTTGGTGCACGCGAAAGCCAGCCTGCACAACAATCGGCTCTAGAAACTGTAAAGTGGAGCTCTAGCAAATTTGATGCAACACAATTGAACAAACAAATCCACTTTAGTGATTGTAGTAGTACTCCTTCAGTGATTGTGCTCTGCCTTGCAACACTAAAAAAAGAAAGCCTGTGGTTGCACTTTTGAAGCCGATAGGACCTGGAGCCAGAACAGGAGCCTTCAGGGAGAAACCACTGTGATGTCCATAGCCTCCAGGCACCTTTAGACTTGGACATTGACAGTATTGGGTGAAAAGAAATCATTAAGCTTGCAGGAGACTAAAAGTCTAGAAATGGAGCTGTGGAGAAAGCCTCAATGGACCCTTAAATTAGCCACTAAATTTAAGACGCTCATACACAAAAGCTTCCCAGAAGGGTTGAAACCTGCTTCCTTTGTTTGGTTCTTGATTAACTTGTTGATTAATTTTCAAGTAACTGATCAATCTTTTAAAAACCGTCACATTCCTCGTTCGTCTCGAGCGTCGGTCCAAAACGCAAAAATATTAAAGCTCGAGAAGTCTTAATGAATCGATGTGTCAGTCGTCACTTCAAACGCATTCATCCTCATTAGTTACATTAAAAATTTAAACATGTATGAGGAAAAGCAAGTGGCGTTATCCTTTTGAAATAAACAGCGGAGTGATTTATCGCTCAGATTGGAAAAACACGAACGCCATCAGCTCGAGTTTGATGATCAAAGCCATCTCCGCGGCGTTCGCGTTCGATGGTTTTTAAATGGTCTGAGGTTAGGGACAGGTGCGTCGATAAATGAGGTAGCTGCACCAATAATGTTTTAAAATCCAACACATTTCGAGCATTTTAAATGTTTCCAGTTACACGCACGTTCGCACATTTCCTGACACCTTCTGGCCCGGCTGTGGTTTCTTACGCTCCGTTCTAATATGATATGTGTGCGCAGGAGGCCGCTTTGGCCCAGTGCGTCTGACAGTATTGATGTACCATTTCTCACCTGCCGCTGCTAAATATGAGAGCATGGTAGTTGCAGTGTGAACCCCTGACCCCTCTGGGAGACACACCGGCATTCACAGTTGTGCGAAATAGGTCTCTGGTTCCCCGAATGCCTGTTTAGAGTAATGGTCAAAGGTATGCCTGCAGGAAGGGAACATTACTGGGCATGACCAATCTGCTCCCAAATGGAATACACTTTATGTCACTGCACCAATCTATGTAATTGACTTTGCGTTGGGGCTGAAGCCATTATGGTTAAGGGTGCTTCTTTTTCCTTTTTCCTTTTTAACAGAATGTCAGTGAAATCTGAAATGCACTCGGATGGCAGATTCGGAGACAGATTGCTCTGGACGGATTTGAATTTTGGAACATTTTGGCCACGAATGTGCTCGACGGGGACCGTGCACTGTCTCGTGTTTTCACACACGGTCCTCAGACTGCAAAGCGCTGGTGCCAGGGAGTATTCACTCTGTCTGTGGGGCTGCGGTTAGGCCGCGGACAACAGGTGAATGCAATTAACAAGGCGGCGGAAGAGAGGAGCAGCAGTGCTCTGAACCCCGAGGACTGGATTTGAGAGCGTTCCTCTGACTAGCTTAGCAGTGGCGTGATTACAGTATCCTGGTGCTGTGTAGCATGTCTGAGGTACAAAAATGAAGTGAAGTTCACTTCAACAAACACACGCATGATGGTGTGGATAGTTTAAGTAGCCCCAATGACATTATATATTTGTATATTCAATGACACTGCAATATGCAATTATACCTGGCATGTTATAGAAATCTTGAAATAACAAAATATATAAAAACAAATGCACATTTAAGAACATTAGTACTATTTTGCTGATCCTGTAAAACTAACGTGCGCCGAGCCCATAAGTATCAAAAGGTTCGTCTGGATAATTAAATACCTCACAAGCAGACATGTTTCATATTTATAAATCCTGTAAATCAAGCATGTGTCTGTTTTGGGTAGTGCTCTTTTATGTGCACATGCATTTGTAAAGCTTTTTTAACAGATGTATTCAAATGAAAACACCTTGCCCGGTTAAATCCCAGCTAATATTGGATTCAAAGAGCTCTCTGAATCTTACATTAGCTGGTCTAACAAAGGGAAGCGTACCTCTGTGTCATCTTGTGGTTTACCATATATGTCGTTTGACACCAGCTGTCATGGGGTTTATAAATAAGGACAAAGGGACACGTCAGTAGAAAGGTTATTAAAATGATCACAGCTAATAAACCCTTCAATGGTCATGTGCTCTGTGAGCCACCAGGTCCTCATCTAGCTCCAAGTGTTTGCCTACAGTTTCATTAACCCTTTAAAACCAGTCAGAGCAGGCACGCTCTGTTTTGCGTAACTATTTTTAAATCCCGGTAGCTCTGCAACCACTTAAGCTAGCGCAATAATTTTTTTTGCATATGAAACCGGAGGAGTTGTACTTACATCTCATGCCATCAGCTTGTCCTCGGTCACAGTTTCCTTCCACATATAGCTTTGCAAAAACTGCATAAAAAGCACTTGCAGCAACAAAAACATAATATTCCAGAAACATGCTTTGCCGATCCGATCAGCTGTTTGTAACACTTCCTATGTTGGAATAGACGTCAACGTGAACTTTCACATGTCCGCCATGACCTGCCCAAAACAGGAAGTGACGTCATTTTCGCGGAAATGTAGTTTTTTACCATCTGGGCCTCATGAGCCTATACTGGTGTTTTTAAAAGATATGTTTGACTTTATGACTTTCTGTGTCGTTTCTGGGATGCTTAGGACTCATATTGCACTGCTGGAAATAGTTTATTTTGATGCATATGCAGCTTCTTTGCAAATTTGCACAATAATATTCATTTTCGTTTTTCCTGCAGTGTATAAAAATTGGTGTATTTCAAAAATAAAACTATGAAGACACTCAAAATAAATTTCCTGTGGTGGGAAACTATTTTGTGCAACTTTTTTGTATTTACAGTTTTGAGGGATAAGCCTCTTAAATTTCTCTAACTAGAAATATATGTTAAAAAAACAAAAACAATTTTCAATTTTTTTGTAGTTTATTGCACTTTTTTGCAATTTATGTAATTACTATGCACTTAATGCAGACATGTTATTAAAATTTAGGCTGTAATGGTTGTATTGATGTATATCAACTTGAAATGCTCCCAAAAATGGCTCCACAGCATGTAAAAATATAATATAAGTTCTGGCGGACTTGGTTCTATGCTAGGTCTTAAAGGGTTAATCGTTACAGGCTCGTCCTCGTCGACAGCTAAGCTAACCTGAAGCTAATAAAACATTGTGATGCTTTCATGTTTCTGTTATATATATATTAATCACATGTAACATATCTGCTTGGCTCAGTTTATAAAGTGGAGCTGCTGGGATCATATTCTGGTTGTCCTCCTCTCTGATCATCTGATTAGAGTCTTTTAACTATAAATCGAGTGGCGGCCACACTATTTTTTGTTTGTGATCATCACGTATATACAGCATATAGCGACTTAGGGCTGTGCGATATGACCAAAATGTCATATCACAAGACATTTATCGTCCCGACAACAATATGTATCACAAAAATGTTACATTTTCTGTAAATTCTGTGAATCTCGGGCAACTCTGTGAAGTGTTTTCAGCTGGGCGTCGTGTACCTGGACTCGAGTGTTACATAAGTTAGAACGGCCGCAATTTTCTTTGTGAGTATTTATTACAGGGCGTGTTCTAAGTGTAACCCATATCAACTACACACTGTCACAAGACCCATGTCAGCTGATTTGATCCCCTTCTCCTGATTTGCTCCTTCCACGTCGCGGCAAGTATGAAAACCGGCTGCGGAGGGATACTTGCAGGTTCGACTCCTGCTGTGGCTGTAAGCTTATGGCGTTTAGAACGGCTATCTATAAACTCATTTCACCTCAGCGGCAAGTGTCCTTAATATCTACCAAAAACAACCTTTTGGTTGTCAGTAAGCAGTCGATCTTTTCTTAAAAGAAAAGGACCAAAAAGGACTCTTGCACAGAAAATCACAGCAATTAATTTTTTAAATAATTGTGGGCATTTGTTTACGTTGTGTGTTGCATTAATTATTTTGTTCCACTTCCCCTTTCCCCCCTTTATTCAATATATTTTTGGTACAAGATATTGCAGTCTGTGGTCTCATCATTCACACCATCGAGGCTCCATAAAGAACTATTTCTTCTGCGCGTCAGTCAGTAAACTCATCCATTGCAATAAAACTAGTCCTTAAATAACTTTGCGTTACATAAGGTTTATTTTTTAGCACCTGACGGCTCTTTTTAGCTTCTCGTCCGTAAACACTCCGCAAACTATTTCACTTAATTATGTTTATTTTGAAAAATCTCAACAGGATCTTCAGCTTTATTTTGAAAGGTTTATGTGGAAAATAAACAAACGGACGGCGGAGCCACGCGATGGTTTTACCGTCGTTGTTGCTAACGACAACACTTAAAAACAGTCGGTTGTCCGCCCGTAGTGTGGTTACATTAAATATAAGAGAAAGAGAGCTTTGAAAACGATGAAAAAAATATTTCTTTAAACAGTTTATTTTGCGACACCACGAAACAAACGATAGCGTGATATCGTCACCCGATATATATCGTTATATCGAACAGCCCTATAGAGACGTATGCATATGTATTAGTGATGGGTCGTTCGCGAACGAAATGGCTCTTAGAGCCGACTCTTTGAAGTGAACGATGCGAGCCGGCTCCTTATTGGGAGCCGTGAGGTTTTTTTTTTTTCTTTCTCTCACCCTCTCTCTCGCCCTTTTTTCCGCTAAACTCCGCAAGCGCGGCCTGTATGCGCTGGGCAGAGGGGGGAGGGGCGTTAGTTACACTCGCAGTAGCACAGGAACAGAGCCAGAGAGAAAGAGAGCGAGGGACAACGACATCACATTAGAAAGGTATAGCAATCATCCACTATTTTCAGTTGCAGATGATAAAGGATTCAGAAATCATGCAGGCCCATATGACAGAGAATGTGCATCTTCTTTTTGTTTTAATATTTTAATTTATATTTAATTGTGTTGTGGTGTTATTTCACGTTAAATTTGTTTAAAAGGAAAAAGCTGAAAATTTAAATAGTTAAAAGTTTAAAATGTAAATAGTTGTTTTTTGTATTATATGATTTATTTATTACATTTTATGTGGAGTGAATAAATAAAGTATATTTATGGTGGACCTTAGAGACAAAGCACGTACAAACTCCTAAGCATGTACAAACTCCAAAACGCGTAAAAACTCCAAAACACGTAAAAACTCAGAAGCACGTACAAACTCCAAAACACGTACAAAAGACAACAGAAGGGCTCCAGGTTTCTAGGGCGCAGTGTTGAGCTTTTGTTACCTAGTGGCTACACAAGCCAGGAAGTATCAACAACCGGATTTGGTGTGTGGTAGTAACAGGTAAATGAACTTTTTTTTTAAATTATTTGAATAAATATGAGTGCTTGTCTATAAATACACAAACAATACACACATGTTTTCAATTGTGTAATTTAAGTGATCTGGGTAGCTCTGTTTTGGAAGTTCAGTTAACACTAGAAATGTGTTTTGGAGTTTGTACGTGCTTTTTGGAGTTTGTATATGCTTTAGAGTTTGTACGTGCTTTGTCTCTAGGGGTCATATATAAACACATATAAATAAAACCACTTTTTTTACTTTAGTAATTCCTTTTCTGCATAATTTTATATTATTGTTAATGATTAAATAATTAAAGCAACAAAACAACCTGAAGAGCCGGTTCGGAGCCGAAAGAGCCGGCTCTTTTTAGTGAGTCGAGCCGAAAGAGCCGGATCTCTAAAAAGAGCCGGAAATCCCATCACTAATATGTATGCATGTTATTAATGTGTGGAGTTTGTCTGAAAAAGTGCTATTTGAATAAAATTATGACTCTTTCCCCTGCAAATCTAGAAACTGAATCCCTAGTAGTTTCTAACAGTGTGATATATTTGATATACACACGTCATGTAGGCAGGTGGTAAGCTTCTCGGCTGCTTTTCTCCCGAGCATTTTTATTCCTGGTGAAGGATGTTTTGGGACGTAACTGAGGGTTCAAGGATGGAGGATGATAGATTTTGTTCAGATTGTAAAGCCCAAAAACAGTCTTGTAATTTTAAACAGTGTACATATACAAACATTCTCCTCTGTTTCTGTTGCATTCGTTTCCTTTCTCATTTAACTCGTTTTAGCCGCTTAAAGACAAATTGTCTGAATTCGTATATCTGCTGGTTGAGACATTAGTTTCTTCATGTACGTCCATGTAGTCACAAGCTTACATGCTCCGTGTTATATCATCCCCAAGAGCGACTCTTGCCGCCTCTGAATTTTTCATCATTGATCTGATGTGATTTCCATGCTCGGCCATCCCTCTGCCCTGTCAGCTCTCTCTCTATCGCTGCCTCGCTCGGCCTAGAGGGCTAACAGGGCGTGAGCCATCGCCCCCGTTTATTGTCTCCCACCATGCCTCAACCAAACCCTTCCCCATCTTCCACCCATACCACCTAGGAGTATCACGCACACGCGCTCCTCGATGTCTTTTAGCTGCAAGCGCACCAGACTTTTAGGTGAGAGGGTGGTAAAACGGTCAATGTATTGATGCTGACTGTCCGCTGCCATAAAGCTCAATCAACCCTCTCCTTCCCTGCCTTGTCAAAGCAGCCGGAGCAGCGGCGGCTCGGTGTGTATGTGTGTTATTGGTGTAGACAGCGTGGCGTGGACGGTTGATATATGACAGTGGAGGAGGCAGAGTCGGTACCCCTCGGCTTTTGCTCTGCCTTCCCCGGTAGAAGCTTTCAAAATGCTCTAATATCTGGCCAGAGCTCAGTGAGCGATGGCCAGAGCCAACCTGCTGATCTTAGCACTGGGTGCATTAGTTTGCCATAAAGAAGCAGTGATTGTAAGACGCGGCAGGCGAAAACATATGAGGATGAATGACACCATATAAAAGCCAAGCTCTGTTTCAAAATCCATTAGAGAGGCAAGTGCCTCAGCTCCAAATGCAGCAAAAGCCAAGGCCCCACATCCTACCCCGGCATCCGATTGGAGCACAGGTCGCAGCTCGTTCCTCCAGTTCCTCCCTTAACTGTCCGCTTAATCAAATTTTTAATCAATGCGTTAGTACGTGACAGCTCTGAGGGAAGAAACGGCATACTTCACTCGCTGCAGAATATCGGCATCCGAAGATAGGTGGGAGACGAATGCAGCTCATTTGGTGCTAAGAGTGAGCTTTTTTGGGTCTGTGTGCGCAGGCTTCACTTTCTTCTCGATTTAATCTGTGCAGACATGTGTAATTGTGTGCGTGTTTTTCTTTGCTTCCATGAAAGTTCCAGCCTCCCCGTGGCACTGCCTCCTAATTACTCAGATCTGCGCTCAAAGTGAAGAAATAATGAACGAGAGCTTTAATTATGCCTCCAGACAAAGGATCCCTGATGCCTCCGCAACACCGCTGGCACACTGAGATGGGTGAGGGCAGGTTAAACAGAAACCCTTTCCTCTCGGTGCAGAAAGCTGGTCAGCCTTGAATGCAGACCGAGGCTGCAACTTGACGTGATGCTGTAAAGTGCAGATATGGGAGCGGAGGAATTAAAAAAAAAGACGAGCTACATACGTTTGTTATCTCTAACAGATATGACACAACCTTTAATTAGTGGGGATCCCTGAAGCTCTGGGCCTGAGATATAATCAGCGGACCTTTAGCAAGAGCACAACCCTCCCCTCTCTTGGTACCCTCGAGGCAGGCTGATCGAGGCGTCCTCATGCCCCCTCTTCTACAGCGGGGTTGGCTGGCACTCTGGAGATGCCAGATAATGAGGAAGCCTGTCAGAGGGGCACTTCAGTGGTGCCCCTCCAAAGGCCTCACTGCTTCTTAACAAAATCCACCAGCACCAAACACTGCTGCTTTGTTTTCCTCAGAGTGCGCCTCCAGAGGTCTTGGCTGCGTGTCCGGCAGGGTGGAGCGCCCCCCCGGAGAACGTGACACATCCCTGTATTTATTTTCATACGCATTTAGAATGACTGGACCGCTGAATAATATTGCATAACGCTCACGCTGACATGTGTGTGTTTTGTTCAGACTCTGGTGGTCGTCCTGATGGGGGAGCTGTGTCCATAGTGAAGTGCAGGGTGCAGTAGCAAAGTACATCTATTCAGCTGCTCTGCAGTCTAGAGATACTTGGCAAATGGTGCATTTGAGAGCAGACACACACCCACAGCTTTATATGCACAACCAACATTTCAGCTAAAATGAAAAAATATATAAAATATTCAGTTACTAAGAAATGAGGAAAAAAGATGAATTGTTCGGAAGGGTGCCTTTTTAATTGAACTGATTTTTTTTATTTTTTTTGGTTGTGATGTTTCAGTGAATATACCTACAAAATATAAAATTTTCTTTGCATATTAGGATTGCATTAGGAAAATATTTTATATGTGGCGATGCACGGCTTTATATATATATATATATATATATATATATATATATATATAAAAAGAAGGCTGTAAAACATTTGGCCCAAAAATCTGCAAAGTGTGAAAATTTCAGACAAGTCATTAATTAACATTCACCGGTATTCCTGTGATAGCGGTGCCAGCGTTGCTACACAGCAGGCTCTTTAAAGCCAAGTTATTTGGATCATAAAGAAGTAAAATGCTGTTGTTGTTTAGCTCTGCACACATGCAGCGACAGTCGACTGAGTTAATGTAGGAAAACAGAAATTTGAAAAATCGACACGACGAAATTCCACTTATTTTTCCTAAAACATCTCAGCCTGTTTTTTTGTTCTTTTTTAAATGAATGCATCATTAAATTTGAATGTTTTCAGCACTACTTGTACTTTTATACAGTAAAAAGTATTAGGTAAAACTCATTACCTAATACTATCGGTCTGCTTTCTATCATTACACATTCTATCTGTCGGTGTATCTATCACGCTCGAGTGATGATAGCTTTAGTAATTAAGATCCCGGATTCATTCATGAATGAACGATTGAACGAGTTTACTTTTTCTTCATGATCTAATCATGATTAAGTGATGGTTTCAGCCAAACCCTGAATTGGAAGAGTCATTACACACCAACGATTTATACGTTACGGTGACTCGACAAATATACAATTACTTCCTGCTTTATAAAATATGTTTGAATATAAATTAAAAATGCAAAGTAAAGTGTAAAGTTGCAGATATTTTTGAATACCTTAACGCAGTATTTTATACTTATTGATACTGGTCAGTGAAGTATGTGTCTTCCCCCACTGTCAGAATGATGGAGTTAAGGGAAATAAACAGTCATCTCTTATGATGATTAGTGTGAGTGTGCTCTATTGATCAGCGGTCATACGATAAACAGCGGCGAACTGGAGTGCGCCGCCAATCGTTTGGGCCCCATTAGTCGCCGCTTGTATTGCCTTTGATTATTGCTGAGTGTGCTCCCAGTGCACGTGATGGCTTTTTACTGCAAGAACTGCTGCTTTCAACCTTTCTTGGAGGAGCACATTAACGTAGCGCCGGCTCAAAAGACAAACACAGGCTCGTATACAAAGACAGAGGAGATGCTTTTGAAGGAGATTGAACACACATTTTAAAGCTTGCAATGCCCGAAACGAGCCCAGAGCGGCGAGTCGACAGAAATGTGCACACACCTGCAAAATCCCACGCGCCTGCTGACTTAATGACAATCAAACACAAGTCCGGACTCAGAGGGTAAATCGTGGTCTTTAACAGAGGCGGGCAAAGACGTGACAGAGGCGACGGTGACAGTGACGATGATGGTGATTGTGGTAATAATCATTACGCTGATTATTACGGGCCTGCCACAGCAATGTGGTGATTGCACTTGAAGGAAGAAATGGAGGAAGACGAAGGGTGATGGTGACAAAACTGATCACGGTGATTAAGATCACTTTTATTTTTTCTTTTTGTGATCAACTATGAGCCGTTCGCTGCAGTTGTTGATCTTTCTTTAATTGGCAGAGCAGCAGTGTGTGGAGTTAACTGAGGATATCTCTGCTGTTTGAGGGCTTTGATTTCACATGACATAAAGAAAAGGCACCGTTGAGAACATTCCAGAAACTCCCTTTGAAGGGAGTGATCTGGCAGTGCTCATTTGAATTATTAACTGGGTGAGACAGACAGATACAGAAAAAAGAAAGACAAAAAAAAAAGGAGCCAAAAAGCAAGAGATGGAAAACACATAGAGGAGGGACGGAGAGATGGATCCCCATCTGTAGCAGGCGATGCCAAACTGTTAATCCTAAAGCACGCCCAGATATCAGCGAGGACCGGTCTTTGCATCAAACAGTCAGGCCAATTATACAGACAAAGCGTGTGTATTGGTAATGAAGATGACTCCCAATAAAGGTGAGTGCTTATTTCATTTAATGATTTTTCTATTATTTCGTTTTTCTGTTCGAAGTTAGCGAAATACACGACCGAATATGTAATTACAGGTCAACTATCCCCCTGTGGCTGCTTGGAATTATTTAATCTGCAGAGGGGAGTGTCCCAGAGAGAGTTAATTCTCCTCTGTCGCCGTGTTGTGTGTCCCACAGCAGGACCCAATTATTACTGTCATTACGGCCACAACAGCAAACCTAGAAGGTGACACATCAGGTAATGTACGTGCAGGAAAATGGGAATAGCAGAACTTTGTAGATCTGCATATGCATTGTGTAGATCAGAGCATGAAGCAAGCAGAGCTGCTTCTTAGCATGAAATGAGCATGAACAAACATACATATACATATACATATAACGATACAACTCAATAACTGTGTGAAACTTTAGTAGAAAGAGACACACATGGATACATGTTCTAGCTAGGTCTGCTCCAGACCAGTGTTGCCAACTCCTCAGTAAGGAAAATTGCTATTGGCTGTCCTAAAAGTCGCTAGAAGTCGCCAAATGACGTCATCGCCTAATTTGCATAATTGGTCATGCTAATATAATTGTGACCTACGCTGTTGGAGAAAGAAATAACATCGTGGAAGAGACATAAAGCGAGTAAAAAAAACGTCCTAAATGCATTTAGAATTTATTTAGAACTACAAATTAAATTTCTTGTAGCAATTATTGTTTTTTAATGTCACAATTCCAACCCTGCTCCTTTATCCAGGCCTGGGCCGGCAAAAGTGACCCGAAATTGGCACACTGGTGGAGTTACTGTGTGTGTGTGTGTGTTTATAAGTAGTTTTAAACCTTGTGATCCACAAAACAGTGTAACAGTAAAAGAAGAATTGACTGCGTTACAGTCAGTGCGGGAGCAGCGGCTTCGCTCATGTGCGATTCATTTGCCGTTTGGACGCACAGGTGTGAACGTCTCCTGCCCTGATAGCAGCTGGGGGAGGACTATCCTCCGCCTGTGAGCGCTTTGGCACGGGTGAGGTGACCAAGGCAGCACCGCTGCTTGTTGAGAGTAAGAGCGATACGTGTTTTCATGTCAAAAAGTCGTCATAAATAAGTCTCCAATAATACCAGAAAAAGTTGCCAGATTTGTCGATAGTTGCTTTTTAGAAAGAAAGTCGCTAAGGGGGTCTGAAAACTCGCTAAATATAGCAACAAAGTTGGCAACACTGCTCCAGACTCACTAATTTTTTTGTTGAGAAAAAATAGAAAATTTGTTCCTTTATTTACTTATTGGACAAAATAAAGGAACATTTACTCAGATAATGGTAAGCAGTCTTATTGTTTTAAACAATAATAATATAAAAATAGCCGTCTATTGCTGCGTAGGGTTTGTGAAATTGCTGTGGAGGGTTCTGGGTTCATTGCGTTGTTGTATGTTGGTATTATATTTACAGTTCTTTTGGTCATGTTGGGTTTTCTCTACCTTCATGTTAGTCGAGTGAAGAAGTGACACCACGGGTGCAGCGGGTAGCTGTTTCAATGACCACCCCCCATGTTGACTCCGAAAAAAATCTAGACAATTCTTATAAATATATCTACCGATTGAATCGCCTTCTATGATTTCCATTTTCAGGTCTTTGTCCGTACAATGACGTGTTTTAGCGTTTGCTCAGACAGTTTGCATTAACTTTGTAAAAGTTCTTTGAAAGTTCAAAACGCTGCTGTTACTTTGCTCTTGCCCGTCTCGTTAACTGGTAACCTTTACCGTTCGGACCGACTCTGCTGCGATGAAGACGAGGCAGGAAGAGAAAGTGCCACAATGCTACATGAACTGGACCTTTATTTCCTTTCTTATAGGGCACCCAACACGCTACACAACAATCAGATAACTTACACTGAAACTCAGGCATCTCTAAACACTTTGCAGCTGATTACAATCACTTAATCACCTCTATTAGCGTGCACTTCACAATGCTGCAGCTAAGTGCTGGTAATGTTACATCTTGCACCCTCGGTCACTCACTTTCTGCTACACCGGACCTGCGCTACGCACAAATGATCCACAAGGCCACCTTCTTTGAAAGCAAAGCTTTGGCCGGTACTAAATGAAGAGAATCACTGCACCTCAGATTCAGCTTCTCATTAGTCAACCACGAGCGCAGAACGTTCTGTCTTGTGGATAAACGAATGCTCGACTCATAGAATTAGAGTCGGATCAATTGATGCTTCGAATCATTGATTTTCAGCATTGACAGCCTTAAGCCTGATCCGTGCTCGTCGCCTTTTTCCAATACAGTTCCGGGCCTTCACATGAAGGCAGCATCCTTCATATTATCCATGTCTAAGGAACTCTTATTGTCTTCTGTTGAAAAACCAAAGCTATGAGCATAACAGTCGATCTCAACAAGAACCCAAAAGACACAAATCCAGTAAAGAGTTTAATGGTTTCATGTCAGTCTGGATCATACTACATCCATGCCTTCAATTTCTCCAGAGGTTCATGAATGTTTGGAATAAGGTTAAGCTGAATTAGCTAAGTTAAGTTATTCGTGATTGATCCTTGTAGGGGAATTGCATTAAACCCATTCTTGGTATTGGGATTAAGAACCAGCATCAGTTCTAGGCATGTGCACTGGTCAAAGCCCCTTTGGAGAATCTAACCTTGCATGTTATTGATGGCAGGAATAACTTAAATTCACAGAGAGAACATTATTAGACAAATTTCTGAATATATCAAATGTTTTGGACGACGGTCTCGAGAGTAACCACATTTGGCCAAACCCAGTCGATGACCCGAGTTCTGCCGTTCTCTGCTGAAACATCAAGGGTCTGAATCCAGGCCTGCGTTGGATAACACTCAAGCTGGATTTCTTGCTTTCCCCCTCCTCTGACTTCGATCTCTATACCCAACTGGTGCCCATGATGTAATGAATACATCTTGTGCATTCTCTTTGTCTGCTTCTTTTAAAGCGGTATCAAACAGAATTAATCAGAAAAATACATTAAAAGGAAACTCGAAGTTGTTTTTCTTGTACAGTTTAGCGTGCTCTACAGTACATGCTTGGCTGAATGCATGTTTACAGCTGAGTAGATGAAGAGGGATGTCACGACTGGGCCTAATCACAGCCTGTTTTTGTGTAAATGCACTTTCCCCTGGCTTTACGGATAGATCTGCTATACGTGCTGTATGGTTTATGTCCTTGAGCGCGCACGCACGCACAGGCAGAGAGGAGGGAGGTGCTGCCCGACCACCGAGGGGGGTGTGTGTTTATGTGTGCTTTTGCGGGATGGGGGGGCCGCAATTAAAAGGCAGCATGCAGTGTCCCACGAGGTGCTAATGCCCAGGATCAGCTGTTCTAATGTCATTCACATCCCCTCTGCTATTCAGCCAGCCCGTTTGATGTATGAATCCACCAGGGACTTCATCAGTACCCCCCCTCCCCCCCTTTCATTCTACCAGCACCTCTTTCATACCCCCACCCTAACCTACCCAACCCCCTGTCGGCTCTTCAACCCCTCCTCCTCCTCCCGAGCTTGCACAGAACCTCCCCTTCTGTGTCTGAATGCTTATGTTGGCTTTTATCGCACACAAAGTAAACAGAGTCGCGCCAGGGATAGTGAGCGAGAGAAAGGGGGAGAGAGAGAGATCGGCAGAGACCGAGAAAGAGAGAGAGCGAGCGTGAGAGAGAGAGAGAGAGTGCAATAGTGATAAACGTGGAACATGCACATTGTCTGCGCACCGCTCGCCTCCCTGCTACATCTTCAATAGCGACACAAAAGCCAGCAAAAGGGAAATTTAAAAGGCAAGAGGAGGCAGAGGAAGGGAACTGATCCGAGGAGGGAGAGAGAGAGAGAGAGAGAGTGAGTGAGTGGGAGCGAGCGAGCCAGAGAAAGAGAGAGAGAGAAGAAGAGAGTAGAGCAAAAGGATCTCCCTGCTAAATGCGCAAAGCGTCCCGTCACCCCACGCTGAGCTCCATGGCCAACTCCGGCTGCCTCCTGCTCTCCGGCTCCGGGATGCTACCTCACTCGCTCCAGTGTCCCCCTGCCTTCCTCTACCTGCCCGAGGTAAGACTGATGCTCGCTTCGTCGACCCTCGCTCTCTCTCCTCTCCCTCGCTCCGCATCCCTTTTCGTCTCTCCGCGCGCTCCTCGGCAGCACGTGACGGCATCGCGCTCGCTTTGTGCCGTTACTCAGAGTACTTTCACCCGCCTAACCCTTGACCCTCAGCCTGCCTTTGAGGAGTAGAAAGAGGGGGGGGCAGGAGGCGGAGGTGGAGCGGGGGATCACCTCCTTTAATTCTACCCTCTGAACCGTCCCGCTCTCCATCGCCTCCCGTCTTCCTCTTCTCTCTCCAGTGCCTCCCTTTTTTCGAGTGAAATTAAAGCAGTGAATTAGCGATCGCCGTGACGTGGGAGCACGCAGTGTTTGTGTACAACAGTCGCTTCATGACTCATTGTGCTTGGAAATGTTTTCTCGGTCAGTCTGTTGTGCTCTGTCACTTCTGTGCTGCAAAGATGAGGCAATTTTACAGTTAGTTGTGTTTTTAAATGGGGGAAAATTCCTTTTAAAAATTTGCTTCTTTATCTCAGATTTTTTTATGCAAGTAGATGCCAACTTTTTCTGTAGCTGACTGCAAAAAAAGCTCCTCATTTATCTACATGTGGTAGTTGTGCATGTGTTAGCCAGTCTGATCCCTGCCTGTGTTTGCTAAAATCACATTCCACATGAATCTTTAAGACACAAATTTAAATTTTAACCCAGAATTTAGGAAGTTGGAGCTTCGAGGTCTTTGAGGAGTAACAAACAAAGCAAACTGCACACATTATTACAATGTGTGCAGTTTATTTTTGTCCACATTTCTTGGTCATCCCCTTTTTTGGACTGTCCTCGCCGTATAATCCTTTGATTTCATGTGGTTACGGCCATGAGAAAATCTCTATTTGTTTAAAACACACATTACGGCTTAAACTAAAACTGCTCTCGCGTGAGATTTGTTTAAATTTAACAAAGCAAGCGCCTCATTCTTCACCCCTTAATTTTTCTCATAGTGGCAACACTTTGAATAATTATATCTCTCAGCAAATTAACATTGATTTTCCCTTTTTGTGTGTGTGCGCAAGTGTGTTTGCCACCCTCCTTTGGAAATTGATTCTGTCACTGATCCCCTTGTTTTGTGAAACCTGAAGACTGCAATCTTCTGAAGGGAGGTGAAAAAATCAACAACAAGGTGACTCTTAAGAGCCCGTGCGCCTGTCTATCTGCTGAATAATTCACATGTTTTAATTCAGCGAGTTGGGGGCGGGAGCGCCGTTAGTGGTGGGATGATGGGTGAGTGGGGGGGGTTGGTGTCGAGCGTCCAATTCTGTTTTTACTACCGGCACCATGTGTTGCTGTAAACAGTGTGTTACTGCAGTGATTGAGGGGAAATAACGGCGCCGGAAAATCCTGCTTTCAATCTCCCGTTTTGAGCCGTATTCCTCCCACTTTCTCCCCAACGCCATCACGGTAATGGCCCTCACCACCTCCCACCCATCTGTCCAGAGTGGGCACACCCCACCAGCCGGGCTGTGATTGGGAGGGATGGAGGGTGGGGAGTAGTGGGGGGGTGCAGGGCATGTGGACAGCCAGGTGTCATCAGCACACGCAAACTGTGGAGGAAGCCAAAGCCGCCTCCAAAAACTCCAATAACGGTTGAATGTTCGTTATCGCTTATTGCAAATTTGAGGGGACAAAAACGCTTTGATGACCACAACCTTAGATGTCTCGATTCGTCACGTGGATCCTTCTGAGCGCCTTTCCACAAGCGAGCACGATGTAACACGAGTTTAGGTGCATCTACCTTCCACTACATCCTGTTACCTCCAAATCCTCGGGATGAGCCTCTCGAGTGCATGTGCGCGCGTGTGTTTTGGTCCACAGTGGATTCCTTTAAAGTCCAAGTCAGAGCTGAAATTGAAACTTCCTGTGTGCTATTTTCATGAAACATCCCCCTTTTTGTTTCAAATCCCTTTAATGTATCAGCAGCTTTTGTTCCTTTTTTCTTTTCTGTTTATTTCTTTTTTTTTTTTCTTCTTCTTTGCGGTAAATCCTCGCCCTGCAGCGCTGTGAGAGGAAGCAACCCTCTGAGTCACACTGTGGCCAGCGTCTCTCCCCCACATCACCCATCCTTCGTAGCACGCCGCCTGTGTTCCCCCGCCTTTCCCCTCTCCTCCTCCTCCTCCTCCCCCCACCGCCGACACTCTCCCGCTTCCTCCCCTTCGCCACAGTGCAGAGCTGCAGCATCGGCTCGTGTAAGATGACAGCCAGCGAACAGAAGGGGAATAGATTGAGGTGATAGCCTCTGCCTCACAGTTTGTTTGCATTTCAAATAAGACACTGTATTAAGTTGGGCTCCGAACAGCTTTGCTTATTATGTGTGAACATGGTGCTGCATGATATCACAGGAAGACAGGAGTTTATTACATAAAAGATTAGCAAAGCATACCTTGCCTTTATTTGTGTGCAGCAGTGTTTGGGTGTGTGTTCTCAGGCAGCTCGCTTTGATGCTCTTTGTAGTCGGCTGCGGTGCATATAAATCCCGGCTAAATGTTTGTTTTCATTAACACAAGGAGAGACTCCCTGCGGTGTGGTGGGAGAACTGTGGGCTTCTGATTACACACGCGCACGCACAAAAAGTGGCAGTATCACACCACCGCTGAAGGGCCTTTCCTCCTCCGCGACACGGGGAGAGTTTCTCCGCCACACGGGGTGCCGGCTTCATCCTTCCGCAGGATGATGTCACTTTTCCTCTACCCTCAATTTGTATTGTAGGGGCTCGTTTCGTGAGTTATGGCGCTGGATATTGAAGGAGTTATGAATTACAGTGTGGTGAGACTTTTATGGGATGCAGTGCTCACCGCTGTAGGCCCGTATTAAAGTATAAATATATTTATGGTACAAGCCGAAGCTAACGGGGGTAGCTCAGGTTTGCTGGTGGTAGTTAGTAGCTGTCTTCAGAGTCATAAAAACATGGCATCTCATGGATTTTCTATTTACCAGGCGCTGGGTGGGCATATGGCGACGCTCGTAAATGTAACTCTATTATCTAAGACGGTGCTGTTGGGCGGGAAGCTCGGCGTCACTTATGTCTAAAGAGGAAAAAAAGCAGCCGTTCTTATTGTCTCGATGTCACATCTCTCTCCCGTCTTTGCCTCAGACTTATCTCGAGATCTCCCGTGTTCTAAAAATGTCTTCCTTTGATTTGTAATTGGATTTTCTATCGTGGCATTCCACTCTGCCGGTGTCTATTGTTATTGTTGCATCTATTGATTTCTTTTTTGTGGCTTCTTCGGGCCGGGTGTTTTGAATTTCCCCCTTAACTGTACACGGCTTTGGTATCGCTCTAAACGGTTAGGTCACCTCGAAGAGGCGATCCTTTCATGTCGGTGGATCCTGCGAGGAATTGCCCGGGCTCTCTGGTTTCAGCGGCCTCCTCCTCCTCCTCCTCCTCCTCTCCTCTTCCTACTCACGCTGATCTCTTTTTACGCCTGCACTGGTACCGACTCTCTCTCACACACACACACTCACACACACTCACACACTGATAAATCTGGTTAAAGGCGAGGAATGCAGAGAGGAGAGTAGTGGGAATACTCGTGACACACTTCCCCCCTCAGTTCGGGCCTTGATCCTGCCTCCCAAAGCGCCACTATTCAGGGGGACTTTAGATATCGAAGGATTCAGGTTGGTGGTCTCTCGGGGATGGGCTAATGCGCACCGTGCAGAGACGGCTCCTTCCTGGGGGATAATTATTGTAGGCCAAGCTGTACTATTGACAGCTGTAAATGGAGATGCTGTCTGTAACTGGGGAGGACTAATAGGTTTTTGTCTCTACGTGGGCTCTCGTTAGGCCCGTGTGGGCACATTGGAGACGAGTCTGAGAAGTGAGTCAAGGCCAATGGGACTCGACGGGCCTGCCACCCCCCCCACGACATCTTGGGGGGAAATAGGGGTTAAATAATGGCAACGAATCATATTTTTTGTCCTATTGTCCTTATTATTAATCCAGCTTTTTGTTTGTGTTTTCCCCTTTGCTCCCATGGCCCCCGGACTAATTTGTTGAAAGATGTCCACCTTCAGAATCGCCGTGACCCAACTCATTTCGCGTAAAAGCCTAGAAAGATGGACGAACACGTCGTCGGTTTTAATCTTTTAGGAAAATCGTTAACAAGAAGAAAAGCAGAAAAAACACCTGCAAGCCAAACCCAGATGTTGCGATTAGGGATCTGCTTTCCCCGGCTATCTGATTCTCATTTGTTGTGTTTCTATAGATAAACTGCGTATTTGAAATATTCCATTATATCACAAGGCGATGCCAGCTTTGTTGTTTTTCAGTCAGTTTTTAGCTGAGCACAATTCACTCAGATTCAATCAGGCACAAATCAAAAAAACTTTAAACCCAATTTCATGGGCTCTAGAATATACCTCTCAATATGTTCAGTGTTTTGGTGAGAAATCATTCAGAGTCTTTCTCTCGCCGCCGTTCAGCTGTTTTGTCCCTTAAACAGCTGATTCATAGCAGCATAACAAAGGCGGAGGGACTGATTGAAATGTTTTCTCACTTTTCTCTGCCCCGGAGGAGAATTGTAAATCACAGCTCAGTCGTTTATTTTGAAATTTCATTTGGTGTGTGAGCGAGTGCTGCCTTGTTCTTCACAGAGACTTCACAGTCAGGCTGTGTGTGTGTATGTGTGTGTGCTTTTCTTAAGGCTACCCACCGTCTTACTCCACTAGACCTTTGTAAATGGAACAAAATTAAATTTGTTCCCTGTATAGAAGAATGGCACAAACAGTGCAATAGGTTTACTCACCAACAAAGACTTCTCCACTGGGAGTCTGACTGTATTTTTAATGCGAACGTACATATTTGAGCTGACATATCTCTATTTATTCGCCTCCCCGTGAGGAACTGTTGTCATCTGTAGGTGGATGGTGCAGGGCTCTGCATGCACGGGGCCGTGCAGCGCATCGATAAATGTGTATTTACATTTTGCCAATAATGCTAAATATCTCCCAGTCATTAATGGCGAGCGTTAGCTTGGAGTGCTCTGGACCTGTAGTGTCAGTAAATTAGCATTCACGGTGCTGCTCATGCTAATATACTCAACTTCTGGAAAACAAAGCTGCAGTCGCAAATGTCGTCACCTCGCAATAATTAGCCGTCGCTTTTTTTCTCTCCTTTTTTTTTAGACAGAGGCAAATATCTAATGAAGCTTTTAATTAACATCTGTGCTAAACATTTACTGGTGGGCAATGCACAGGAATGAGGAAATATGACACCACAGGTGGCGTTTTCTGTGCTACCTGCTAATCCGACGTGAAAAACTCGCCGCCCTTCGGATGTCGTCTGAGATTTTCTCTTGATTCGTGTTACGATAGAAAGACACAGAGGTTAGAATAAAGGCTGCCGGTTGCTCTGCTGCTCTACTGCAGTATTTCCCACCCAGGCCACTTAATACAGCGCAGGAATCTCAGCCTCTCGGTTCTCCCGAGTGCTCCTTCAGGCCTAAGCGAGCCTGAGCAGGTGGAGGAGACGCCGAGAGGGAGAAAGACAAGACGCACAACACGACGCCTCCCTGTCTTTACACTGCAGGAGCTCTAACTACATCACTCTCTCACACACACACGCACACCAGCTCATACAGTCAGAGCAGCATAAAGACAGGGGGATAACCTCGCAGTAGAAACTGTTTGCAGCCTCTTTTTTTATCCCTGAGAATAAAACCTGACCTGAGGTTTTTCTATTTCTACAAATGGCACGCTAAAATGCTTAAGCAGCCAGACCAGCTTGAGTCCAATTATTTCTTTACTGCGGTATCTTAGCCAGCTGTGATTATTATGTTTATAATGTGGTGTCACTCTCACACTGTCCTTCAAGCATTCTCCTCGCGGCGGGATCCTCTCAAATGAGACGTATTACCCTGTGTGCTGAGTTAACAGAGTGGCCGTACGAGTGAGAGCGGAAAGAAGAGAAAAAAAAAAGCCATCACAAGCCATTAAAAGCACTGCACCTTTTTATCACCAGCAGCTTAATGGCAGTGGTGAACAGCAAAGCATTATTACAGTTCTCCTTGTGCTCCCGCAAGCGTGTTTTCGCCACTGCCAGAAGGCACGCTGACAAATAGATCTCCAGACAAACACTCAAATTTTGTTTTTCAAAAGGTCATTATCCGTCTTCGTCGGAGCAGCGAGCACGACGCACGGGAGCCAAGTTTGGGGGGGAAATGATTCCTCACGTCAGAGAGAAGTTTCTCTCCCCTCGCCTCCTCCCCAGTCTCAGCGTTTCATTTTTAAAGGATGCACTGGTGCTGCTGTTTTTGACTACTAAGAGGCACCCTGGGTCACCCGCTAAAGAAGATCAATATTTGAACTATGCTGTTGTGGGTCAGCATGTACGCGTGTATAAAATTAAATGGGCCTTGAAATTGATTTCAAGTTCTCCTTGAAAAAGTCTACAGGTATTCTGAAATGAAACCAAGATGCCGCAGAGGGGAGCTGACCTCCGCTCGGGCAGGCTCGTAATTGTTTTTGTTTCCCCAAATTAAATGAGCCCTTTTATTATCATTATTATTATTATTATTATTATTATTTCTGGGATGCAGAGCTGGACATCTGAAATTGCTGGTTTGTTTTTAGAGACCTGAAGTCATATAAAGTAATGTCCACTGCGATACGAACGACTGTGGGATGGACTTTAAAATAAAAAACGGGACCTTTTGCTTTAGTTAATCTGAGCACTCTGTGAGCAGCAGGAGAGAAAAAAGCGTTGTTTTGCCTCTTTCCTCGCAGGCAGCCAAACAGGTATCTCGCTGATTACTCTGCTTCTGCTTTGGGTAATCGGTAAGAAAGGAGAGAAGCTCATGTAATTTACCTCAAATCAGAGCCGCCCTCCCTCCTCCTCCTCTTCCTCCTCCTCGCTTTTCCTCTCCTTAGATGGAGAGTCTAAATATCACTGCTTTTTCTCGCAGCACTTTGTTAGTGGAGCACGCCTCTGTGTTTTTCTAAAATCATCTATCAAGGTGAGATCTGTGGGAAAGAGCAGCGCCTCGGGCTTCCTCTCCATGTGCTTATGAGGTTTTATTAGGTCCCACAGGACCACTGCTTTGGTGTGTGTTAAAAACAAATGGAACTTACAAATTACAGATTACAGCCTTCGCGGGCGCGCGCGCGTCCACCTCGCAGTGTGTGTTTGCGAGCGGGCGGCGTTTTCGTGCAGAGACGGAGGCGAGCGCGGCCACTTTAATGAAGGAATGTTCTCGTGCGTGTTTGTGGCACAAGCAGCCGCTGCCGGAGCTGCCGGGCGGGTGCTGCATTAGCGGTGATGGCGAGGGTCGCTGTCAGGTTGACTGTGTTTCGGCCTAATGGGTCAGTTCAAGTAAATTACACTGAGAAAAATGAGGTTTTTTTCCATCTCTCTTACTTTTAGTGATATTTTGCCGTCTCTGTAAATGCAACACTGAGACGTGTCACAGTGTTAATGCGTTTGAAGCTCGTGCACTGAACATTATATACGTTAGAGGCGGGTGAAGCTGCGTTTTGCAGGATTTGGTAGATTTAAAGCGCGTAAATGGCGGCATCGGTGCGTACCTGCATCGTTTTACATAAAGCTGCCATGATACCTATGGAGGTAAAACTTAGAAGGGGGTCGACAGTGTTTGTGTAATTACTTTCACCGCCTGAAGGGATCGTTTTACGCTGCAGATTTAACACATCGCAGAACGATAGCTGACAAATTTAATGTTTGTCTCCGATATCCGTCCCTGCCGGCTAGGAACGGAAACCACCTGGGCTTCAGCGTTAAAGACTCGAGGCTGACTGACGTGCACGTGCGGGCCTATCGCAGCTACATCAGGATCCGTGCGCGTGTTGTCTCTATAACATTTTGTTGCTTAGTTGGTTGTTTTTGGATGCAATGCAGATACTTTAGAAGCGGTGCTACAAGGCTCTGGAAACAACAGCAGTTTCCTTCTTTTGTTTGTAAGAAATATTAGAAGGAATTAAAAAATCCTCAGCAGAGTGAGTGGTCAGTATAATATCTGACACTGTCCATCTAAGCAAATATAAATCTGTACCATTCACACGATGAGTCTACTAGCTGATTGGTTTGAACATATAGTCACATTTGGTAGTTTGGACTTACAGACAACCTTCATTCAGGCAATTAGCTGATCAGCTATTTTGATTTGGCTTTTTTTGTTCAAAGTTTGAACTCCACTACAATACTTTATGACGTCATTGAAACGCACGTGTCACAAAAAGGCATTTTCTGATATGTTTTCCATATTTCTTCTTCTTATTTCCTCGTCCCATCGTTTTGAAGCCGGCTCGTCATCGCAGCCGACCAGTATATTGATTTTTAGTTTTCCACACTCTAATATTTGTTACCAGCTTTGGCACCAAAAATCTAGACTCAGTGGATCAGTCGGCTCCATTAAAGACCTTTGCTTCGTATGCCAACTGTGCACTTCAATCTCTCCGTCTAATTCCTCTGGCTAGTGATTTACACTCGCCGCAGACCATATTAAGCAAAAATATTTTCAAACTACATAAAATGAAATTTTCAAACATGGGATTTTTATTAAAACAGCTTCTTTTTTTTGAGAAATTTCTTTGCAAGTCAATAAAAGGAAGGTGAATATGATCTTTTTCCTGCTGCTGCATAGGGAACAATTACTAAAGACATGAAAGAAAAATGTGGACAGCAGACTCGTTGTATTAACCAGATTTTCTTTTGGCAAAGACTGATTGCTTATAACATTTATAATCTTTCTTTTTTTAGTATTTTGAGCAGCTCAAGTAAAAGTAGATCCTGTATTATTGCGTTACAGGAGAAGTCATCAGCATCGCTAGACCCCTTTTAGCGGGGCACGTCCCCCAGTATCGATCTTCTGTGCTGCTGTGTAAAAGACGAGGAGTTTTTTTGGTGTAGGAATGACAAAGCAGCACGGCTAACCTCAGGTCCGTGCACGACAGCGAGCTGTTGACACCTGTGAAACACGCATCCAGACTAACTAAAAAGTTTAAAATTGATGTTAACCCTTTAAGACCTACCATAGAACCAAGTCTGCCAGAGCTTATATTATATTTTTACATGCTGTGGAGCCGTTTTTGGAAGCATTTCAAGTTGCTATACATCAATACAACCATTACAGCCTAAATCTTAATAATATGTCTGCATTAAGTGCATAGTAATTACATAAATTGCAAAAAAGTGCAATAAACTACAAAAAATTGAAAATCGTTTTTATTTTTTTAACATATATTTCTAGTTAGAGAAATTTAAGAGGCTTATCCCTCAAAACTGTAAATACAAAAAAGTTGCACAAAATAGTTTCCCACCACAGGAAATTTATTTTGAGTGTCTTCATAGTTTTATTTTTGAAATACACCAATTTTTATACACTGCAGGAAAAACGAAAATGAATATTATAATGCAAATTTGCAAAAAAGCAGCATATGCATCAAAATAAACTATTTCCAGCAGTGCAATATGAGTCCTAAGCATCCGAGAAACGACACAGAAAGTCATAAAGTCAAACATAACTTTTAAAAACACCAGTATAGGCTCATGGCAAGCTGACAAGCTGATGGCATAAGGTGTAAGTACAACTCCTCCGGTTTCATATGCAAAAAAAATTATTGCGCTAGCTTACATGGTTCTGGTTCTACAGGGATTTAAAAATAGTTACGCAAAACGGAGCGTGCCCGCTCCGACCGGCTTTAAAGGGTTAAACCCAAGACACTTTTACTTGCTATATTTTATACTTTGCATATAAATAGCTGCCTCGAATTATTTAATTTTCTCATTTCTTCACTCACTTCAGTCCAGTTTTCTCTGATTTGAAGACTAAAACACAAATCTGGAAATTCTAAACTACGATAAAAACACATCTTTATTAAAACCTGTAGGATTGTTACTGTTGCAGCAGCAGGACAATGGCAGTAACAGCAAGCTAAGCAAATGAAGTCCATATAGCAGATTTTAATCCACCAAGGGGGGCAAAAAAGTGCAATTTCAGTTGTGCCCCGGTGGTTTTATGTCTAGTAACGCCCGTGGTAGCCAAATCGAACAGGAGAAATCTGCATGGGTAGATACTACTAAAGATTAGTAAAAAAAAAATCCAATTTGGATGAAGCGACCCTTTAAACACAGAGGCGAGGCTTAACGGGGATGAGGATTTTCTATTGCCCACCCCTCCTATTCAGCCCCTTCCTGCTAATTTAATGACTCAGAATTGTAACTCCCAACATTGTTATCATTCAGCAATAGCGAGTAATGAATAGCAATTAACGTTTTCAAAGGAGGGAGTAAAGCTTGAGAGACGTCGCTTTTCACCCAGAAATGTTGAAACACTGCAGTCGGGGAGATACTGTCATGTAGAGAAAGGGCCTAATTTATCTGTCCAGCTGTTTTTGGTAAATAACTTTTTTTGTTGTTGTTTTGGCGTCTTCCTGTCACGCCGACTGCTATCAGCGCGAATACAAGTAATCGTTCTAATATCCAACACGTTCCGTCTTCCTCAATGAACTGTAATAAACTGTAATAAATTACTCTGCACATTTTTTGTCCAATGATTGCTCTTTCTGGTGCCCGGCGCAAAAGTGCTAATTAACTGGATATGAATGAAATTCTAGGGCGGCGCGGTATCAACGGCGGGGAGACAAATGCGATTTGGTTCCGTCGCGAGCGAGTGGAAAATTGCTGTGTAAATTGGAGGTTGTTGCTGCCGAGCGTTTTTCTGTGTGCTTACATTTCATGGGTGAGAATCCAATCTCACAGGGCAGCATGTGCGGACTGCCCTCTCTGATACACTCCACCGTCCTCCACCTACTCTATGATAGCGCTCTAAAAGCTCCCCCAAATCTCTTCACACACACTCACATACACTCCCACTGACACAGGGAAACACAAACACATATTTCAAAAGGTAAGAGCCATTGTCGAGCAGAGGAGCCGCGCCAGCTGAGGTAAAGATGTAAGCAGCCTATGCCTGGCAATTTGACTCATCTTCCAATTGGCCAGATTCCCCCGACACTTGATTTCACGCAACGTAAACAGAGCAAATTCTAATTGTCACACTTGTCCTCTCCTCTGCTCTCTTTCTGCGTGTTTCCTGCTCGCTTTTACAGATGCAGTGGTCACCTGAGTCAGAAAAAAAAAAAGAAATCCCACAGTCTCTTCATCCAGACTGGCTTATTGTCCATTTTCGCCTCTTTGCACTTTTTCATCTGCAGCTGCAGTGTCCATTTTTATCTATGGGTTTGGGCAGTTTTGGAGAGAATTACGGCGACAGAGCCATGGAAATGATAGGCTGGCAGTGAGATATCTCTGCCTCATAAATTCTACATTGCTCGAGATAATTTACGAGGGAGGTTTGTGTGCGTAAGACAGACAGCGCTCTTGGTATCCATCCACTCCGCGGCCTCCGTTCGCTTCAGGTCGATTTATCGAAACAGAATTTATTTTCACGTTCGTTCCCAAAGCATCGCTTTGAATGATTTTGCTCTGAATGTGCCTGCGTATTATTTGTTCTGTCAGGATTATTACAGACAAAAGAGCAAACTAATAGATCTCGCGCGGGGTGTCTACTACTTTACGACTCAGAGGCCTTCGCTTTGAGGTATTCTGCCATCAGCAAAGGTCATCAGCTCCCCTGATTGCGCGGTGTGTGCGCGGGGCCGGACCTGAAGGCAAGACAGCTCTGACGCTGGTACTCATTATTCATGCATATTTCTTTTGCAGCGAGGTTAGCCCTCTGCATGCACTGAAACAGAAACTTTTTGCACACGAAGAAAGATCTTCAGCGTCTTTAGATCACGTTTTCTCTGAAAAACTTTCAACTGCAATTAAAGTGCACGAGCCAGAAGATCTGGATTCTCTTTGTTTTCACCTTCTGCTCCTTTCTGCTTTTATTCCTTTTGTCTTCTCGACGACGTCTGAATTCACCCTCCTGTGTTACAGGCTGATCTGATGAGCAGGATATGGCTGCACCCCGGGGCAATGGAAGTTTACAACTCAGTTAGCACTGAGCTCTGTGTCTCTATCCAGTTAGGTTTTAGGCCTTTATTTTGGTTGCAGTCAGTGCCTCTAGACTTTCCTCCTCATGAGGCCTTTTTCAATAACACCTTCCTGCTGTCTTCCACCATTTAAAAAAATGGATGTCTTTGCACAGCCGAACCCCCCTTAAGGGAGCGCGCGCAGAGTCCGGTGGGTGTAGCGCAGTACAGTTTATACCCCAGCGGCAGTTACGAATCGCTCTCTCAATCTTAGCGTAAGAGCGTTGCTTTAGGGTCGGTGGAAGCTGCACGTCAGCCGCGTGTTTGCGTTTGAAGAATACTCTATAGGTTTTCCAATCAGTGTCAGCGTTCCCAACACGACTCCGATGTCAGCGCACCTGCTTATTGCTATGGCATACCTGTGTCGTTTTAACTAGACAGGATGCACAATGGAAGCAGACAAGGCTCTTTCACAGGGGAGTTAATCTAATCTACTCGCACTCAACTTGGACATTCGCTGTCACTGACACGCCGGCGTCGTCTCCAATAAAACAGGTGAAGGCAGAGCGCATTGACTGCGGCTCTGCAGGTAACTGGGGCTGGCACTCTGCTGGGCTTTCATGTTAACCCTCCCTGGGTTGCATCCAATCATTATACATGAGTGTTCATTCTCAATTTGGGCTCCTCTTGCAATCAGTTATTCTCGCTGTCTCCTTGTTTCAGAGAACCACTCGTGATGCCGCTGACAGGAAGAGCTCCCCGAAACGCGTCTCAACTCGTGGCTGCGCTGTAGTTTTGTCAGGTAGTTTGAGGTTTAAAAACCCACCGCGAGGCAGATGTTAACATACCTCCTGTTTCTTCTTTTCCTCTCTGGCTGTGGCTGCGTAGGTGTGTTTGCATTTTGTGCACACAGGTGACGAGTCAGTGATTCGAGTGCTCAGCAGCAGGTTATTTCCTCTGAACTGGGGCCCTTATTTAATGGTAATTGTAGCAATTAGCATGTGAATGAGGTAAGAATTGGATAATAGAACTAAGATAAATATTGATGTTAATT
Organism: Neolamprologus brichardi; assembly: GCF_056152115.1. Classification (NCBI taxonomy): domain Eukaryota; kingdom Metazoa; phylum Chordata; class Actinopteri; order Cichliformes; family Cichlidae; genus Neolamprologus; species Neolamprologus brichardi. The sequence continues at coordinate 23,603,530 of NC_142107.1, forward strand.
CACATCGGAGGAGCAGCGCGTGCAGGGGAGGTGTGCACAAGTTCCCGTAAATTCATCCGAACTCTCATTTGCATGCAACGCCGGCGCAATTACGACCTCAAAAAACATCGATGTTAAAAATAAATCAATTACTCTTCGATGTCACGTCAGGAGAAAATGGATCTGGGCTCGGAGAGGTGTTTTCAACCATATTTGCTTTGGTATCTGAACCAGTAACCAGCTGCTGGGAAGGTTAAATGACATCCATCACCTGTCAGACAGCTGACCCGGGGATGAGGCTTTTCATTTTGACTTTGTAATAACAGCAGCTTCGCTCGCAAAATGAGATGGATGACCTTGCTCGGTCCGTTTCGTAGGCTCCCCAAAGTTCTCTCATTGCAGGTAGAGAACAGGTGATGAGACTGTGTCACCTTCTCCAGCAAGATAGCGGCGGCTCTCTTTCGAACGGGGGTAAGGAGGGAAGACGACAGCGGGCACGTCGGCCTGTTTTCGAGGACAGGTGGCGGAAAAAAGGGGTGTTGGTGGGCCGCTGCGGCGCTGCACTTGTTGGGGTGGAAGTAAAAAATGCATTTCCGGAAGGTGGGCGCCATCTGGACTTTTGCCCGTGTCTGCAAATCAGTGTGCAGCAGGCGAAGGGCCGTCCCTATCCCCTCCACACATCGTACGACACATTAGGAACTTACGCCCCCTCGAAAATACACGCCGACATTCACTTCAACCCCCTCCTCCGTCCTCTTTACACCCCCCTTCTTCACCCTGTCTGCTGTTTTTGAAAGAAAAATGCGAGAGGAGAAAAAAGCAAGGGAAAGAGTGCAGTGCCAGGGGCGGGCGGTGGAGAAAACCTCATTTCTTCCGGCGTGCTGCAGCGAGTGGGTTATTGAGGTGGCTGTAATTTGATAAGGAGAGGAAACTCAATGGACTGTGAGCAAGTCAGCAGTTTGAGGCCAGTCACATTTCTGATGTGATGTGGAGGTGGCGGCGGTGATAGTGGAAGGAGGGATGGAGGGGGAGCAGTGGAGAGGAAGTGAGGGAGATGGCGAGAGGCAGGTGGGGAAAGGAGAGCAGGGTTCCCTCTCTTCCATGAGAACGGAGAGGGGAGGAGGAGCAATACTTATCCTCCTCGGGTCCGACTGTCTCTCGGCCGGAGTCGGAGGCGCGTTCCCAGGCAGATGGCCCATATACATCGGTCTGATCATCCTAATCTGGAGATCTCCCCGCAGAGCCCCACCAAACCCTTCCCCCTTCTATTTCAAATGCTTACGCCTTTATCCCCACCTTCCTCCGTGCTCTGAATTTCCACTCTCTTTGCAAAGTCACTTTTTGTTGTTGTGGCTGTTTCTCTCTCGCTAGATAAGAGACACAAGTGTGATCAGCGGAACCTTTGAAGTTCCCATAAATAATCGGGCGGCGTGGCCCACTCCGGAGCCCTCAGCTTCCAGTTCAGATCAAAGATTAGCCTCACGTCGGCCCCAGCCCTGAAATAAAGTACTTTATTGGATTCCAAAAGCTGGGCGAGCAGGCCCCATTCTCTCTCTCACCGCGGGTTCCTCGTCAGACACAAGGCCCGAAGACTTTCACACGCAGCCTATCGAGCTGTTTGTACTCCCAGGATCCACAAGAAAGAGAAAACAAGAAAGCCTGAACAATGCTGACTTTTTAATCAACACCACGTTCAGAGGCAATCAGCAACCGAGGCCTGATGTCTGAGAAATCTCTTTTGTGGAAAAAAAAATGGGACAGGGGGATTTTTGAAGTTACTGTTAAACAGGCTGTAAAATGCTCCCTCAGACCTGCAGGGCATTTGGATCTGCGAGCCCATGCAAGCAGTCAGAGCCGTTCACACATGAGCAGGCTCTCTCATCTGGCTGAGGGCGAAGTCAATCTGGGGCCCGGTGTTTGAGAATGGCAGCCCACCATTCAAAAGGTCGGCGCTGGGCTCCTCTGGCTCGTGGTCACGCAGTCTATCTGGGTGCGTTGCCGGACTGCACTCCGGGTTAGAAAACTGGTCCGAGCCGATTCTCTGAAAACGAACGCCGGCAGCATTCGGATGTCTGAAGAACTAAAGGCGAGTCTGGTCTGTTGTTAGCTGGTTAAAGACAGGGCTCACTGAGCCTTTTGTGAGGGATGAAAAACGATGTCCCTTTGCATGCTAGACTGCTCTCGCTAAGAAACGGCCGATGAGGGTGTAGGGGGGGGGATGCAACCGCTTCAAACCCTCAGAAGAGCAGAATTATCTTCTTTCATGCACCTCCCACTCGCCACCATTCAATAAGTGTCCTGCACCACTCAACAGCGAGAGTTATTGTCGAGACTTTACAGGTCTGCAGGAGCATCAACAACACTGTGTAAAACATTAACAGGCCCGTTTAATATCCCCATCCTCCATTGCTGCAGCTCTCCTAACATTGCACATTTTTGACAATAGGTAATACTCAAATCTCTCTTCCGGAGCCTAAATCCCCATAAAAACACATCTCATCATGGCAGCTGTATTCTCTGGGGATTTGATGTTCATGTCATGAAAAGCCATACTGTGCAAGCACAGTGAAGCGCCCACGCACAGATTAGGCTGGTCATACCAGCTCTCTCTCAATTTTTACATTTCTTTCTTTATTTTTTTTTCCCTCCTTTTGAATTATACTTGGTAAACAGCGGCAGATCGTACCGAGGGGAGGGATTTTACGAGCGAGGAAAAAAAACGCAATAGCAATAAAAAAACCCACCATCATCACTGCAAGATGAAAATTGTTTCAACCCTTTTAAAGGTGTACAGTGTAGAGCTGACTGAGCCGAAGATGAGATGAAAAATAATTCTGTCAGCAGACACTTTCTCCCTACATCACCCCATTGCACTCCTAATTGATAAATGATGTCCGTTCATTTCGTCAAGGTCAGCGTACAATTAAAACTTCCGCGATTTGTCAGCCAATGAGCAGAAACCAAAATCAGCAGGGATCACGGGCAACAAAACTCCACGCCCGATGACTCGAGCGTGCACCCGCACGGTGGAGTCTGACCCGAGAGGCTCACTGGGAATATCTGGCTCCTGGACGCTCCCCAGCGCGTGGACCAGAGGTGACGAGCGATCAGAAATACATCCCCATCTGCCATCTTTGACAGCCGGTCAGAATTTCACTATATGTTAATGTTTGTCACAGCGAGAAGATGAGAGAGGGGAAATTGAATAACTCTAGAAGGGACAGACCTGGTAATAGCAGGGAACAGGTTTTAAAATCAAACTTCTGTGTTCAAATCTTATATTTGGGAAGATGTCACCACAGCTTACGGGCTGTTTAGAAAACTGCTCGCTGGTAAATCCATCATAATAATAAAAAAACGGGTACGTCAAGAACTGCAGATTAGTAGATTGTCTTAATGCCACGCATGGCGTTTTTAATGGAGGATTTTAGTAGTGGTTTGAGACTTAAGAGGGACGTGTTTGATAAATGCTGCGAAGGATGATCTAATAGAACTCGGATAATGTCTTACGCTATTAGATTTTTTTTTTTTTATTAAAAAAGAAAATGAAGAAAAAAAAAATCTGAAAACTTAATACTGTTTCCATCACAAAGAGTCCTGTCGATGAGTTTGCGCCTAAACGTTCCTAAACGTTCGTCACGTATTCTTCTTTTCCTTTTTCCCCCCACACAAGCCAGATAACTACCTCATCTTAAGCTCGAAATTTAAAGAGGCGTGTGTGCTTCGCGATGGGCCGTGAGATAAAGCGGTACCATATCCACTGTGACATTAAATTAAAGATACTGGCAGCTGTGAAATGGAAACGCATGCCAGGCCAGGCCAGGACAGTGAGGCTGCAGCCTCTTGCGCCTGCGCTTCTGAAAATTTCCATTTCCAGAATCTGCATTACCTTTGCATATGAATTAAAAAGGTCATTACAAAGTCTCCTTTTTGATGTCTGAGCGATAAATAATATATATAAGCTTTTCGCAAGATATGCTCTTTCAAGTCCTATCTGCGGATCTTTTCTTAATATATGCGCTACATTACTGTGCGCGCACACCCTTTGGTGCACATCCCCCTCCACGCATACTCGAGATGTATGTTAATGACTTTAATGGGCTGTTCTGTTTCCATTTAATCAGAATCTAAGTTCTGGGATACAGCTGCGTACGCGGCGGTGTCGAGGCATCGTGTTCGGGCCCAGCTGAAAGCTGCCGCCGCATGCCTCAAACCTGCGCTCCCAGCATCCCAGAGCCCGCCTCGGATGCCTGCTTGATTGCAGTACGCGAGGCTGCGCGCGAGCGTGTGGTGGGGGAGGTGTCAGGTGAAGTTTAATGTTTGGAAGAGAGAAATCTCAGCGTGAGAGAATGAAATATGAGAGCTGTGCTTGATGTGTGGCGACTACAGTCTTACAGTATTCACCTCAAATGGTTTTGTGTGGTTCAGTGAGCACTTGACAACAGGGCTTGCATTTTTCCCCCCATCCATGTATGATACTGTTTTTATAGGCTGAAAACGACCTAAAGAGATAACTGCTTTTTCCTTATCAACCCTAACGAGTTTCCTCACATTTCAGTGTTTACTTCTGCTCTTCCCTCCTCTCCTCCCCGCGGCGCTTCCTCGGCGTTGCCTCCCCGGTCCAGAGCAGCCCATCTCCTGAACCTGATACTGAGATTTGTGCGGCTAATTCCCTGCACTCACACAGCTCAGTGCGGTGTCATAATTGGCACGCCATTGATTTATGTCTCCTCTTACCGCACCCTGAATGGCTGATGAGTCGAGCTTCCTGTCATAATAGGCCTCGTCCAGGCCTCTTGCCGCTCGGCTGCTCACCGCACTCCTTCCTGTCCTGCGTTATTTGTTGTGGCTGAAACGCAGCTGAAACTATGTTAATTTCCTTTTTACACGGGGACAACATGGGGAAAGCGCTCATATTCTACCTTGTAGCTAATAACATTCTGTACATTGAACTATTAATGGGCTCTGAAACCGCACATATCCACCACGTCCGAGCCGTGTTGCTCAGTAATTACACTGCAGTTGTCTAGTAATGCGAAGCAACACTATACTAGAGGTTAATGGCTTCAGCACGTTGCTTTGTTCATTTATAAATGAGACATAATTTTTATCATGCTGACCCATGTTAGGACCAGAGAGGGATATTGAAGCAGCCAGCAGGGGACTGTGGCGCCTGCCGGGAGCTGGGCTATCCCCAGGGGCATTTGTAATCTCGTTGTCCCACAGTAGGGAATGGAAAGAGGAGGTGGAGATGAGGGCTGCAGCCCTGAGGAGTCCCAGGCCCCACTGGGAACGCTTGCTCCATCTTCCCACCTAACTACACACCGCCAGAATTCTAAAAGTAAGCAGTAAAAGATGCTCCAGTCATCACAATCGCGCCGTCGCCAGCTCTGCCCGCATTGATTTGTTGCTCAGATCGGTCGAGGAAGGAGTTGTGGAATGAAATTAAACCGTCCGCAACACATGTCGGCAACATGCTCTCGCATGTCGCAGTCTGACTTTTTCCAGCAAACTAAACAACCCACAATATTATGAAATATGCATCGAAAGCTGTAAGCTATGGGGATCGTAAGAATAGAACATATTCAGTCGTGATGCTGCTCCTTTTTCTTCATGCTTACGTTTCATTAAAGTTTCAGCCGGCTGGCCTTGGGAAATCAGATACTATCACAAAGACTGTGGATGCACCGAGATCAGACCGAGGAAGACAGTGAAGTGCGAGCGATGGAGCCGAGTCAAGGGTCGGCCAGGTTAGGAGCGGTGAGCTGGAGAGCGGGCGAAGCCGAGATCAGTGGAGAGCTTTAGCCGCGGGCGCGGTCCTGCCTCTTCAAACTCGGCGTATTCGCGAAGCTGCCGATTGGACAGGCCGGGCTGGGCCAGATGAGCTGTCAGGCAGAAGTCAGGGCAACCATGGGAGGCTGTGTGAGAGCAGCAGCACGTGGCTGGGAAGGAGAAAAAAAGAGTATGGCGAAGAAGGAGTGGTGGGGAAGGAGGCAGAAAAACCCCAGACCTTGTGTTTCTAAAGCCCAGCTCATACATTGCTAATGCCTAGAGTAATATGGGTCTCATTCATAATGGATAAAACCTTGGCCCCTGCTTGCAAAGTATATCATGCACACTGTAAAGAGGTTAAAGATTGGGTTGTGTTTGCCGGGAATGTGGCGACCACTTCGGGTCCAAACATTAGCCTACACTATTGTGGCTGCAGGGAGGGGCAACTGCATTACAGGCCTGGGGCGAGGGTTTGGTATAAAGACAGTGGGAGGTAAATCTGCTGACAATGCTTTAACCCACCAACAGCGTTTAGAGAATTCAGTTTGAGCCTGTCGCGGTCTTTGCCTAGCCTCGGTTTTCATTCTTATGTCGCTCGATGCTTGACATAACCTTAGCGTTAAGGCTGCGGGAGGGTTCCACGAGGCCGCCGCGTCGTTATCGCACGGTTCGCATTGAGACAGAGCGGCCTGTCAGAAGCACATACTGCGAATCAGTCAGCGATGCTAGCAGTCCCAGAGGTGGCTTTTCATCTTCGGCTTAATCGACAGTCGAGAACACACGCAATTAAAAATCTAGTAGATGCATTTTAGGAGAAGTTGAACCGTGGCCTCGTCGAAGCTCTCAGCATGTCACGAACACTTTTTTTTGTGCAGCGATAGTTGGGCCAAACACGGTGCAGTGCAGAGGAGGCGAACTGCTTTTGGAGATAGAGCATTGGCGAAACGCAGCTTCTTCCCCCTTTTTACTGTCCCTCTTTTTTTGCTTTTACCTCGGTGACTGTGCACATAAATCAGCACTCCTGTTTGGCCCCATTACCGAGCACTTCCTCCACCACCATCCAGCCTCCTTCTCCTCTGCTCCGCTGCCTAAACAATGCATGAACCTCTCAAAGGGCAAAATGCTGTACCACTTAGCAAATGAATATTTTATAGTGTGTAAAACTATGTACAGCCTTGCTTTTGACTTGCCACTTTTTTTTTGCCTCTCCGCCCCCTCGCTCGCCGCCGGAGGATGCACCGTTCCTGATTTGCCATAAGATGATTCGGAGCCATTCGCCGTATAACATCTGGCACTTCTTTAAGCAGCGCTCCAATTGGTCCTTTTGATAAGGCAGAGTGCTTTTGCGCATCGAATGTGTTGTAATTTCATTTCATGTAATCGAATCAAGCCCTTGAAGCCTCTTGTCAGATTACATACAGTACAGTGGAGTCCAAGCGGTGGGGGCAGGAGTGTAAAGAGTCCAATAAAAGCTGAGAGAACTTATGAGAATAATGCATCACAGAAATGTGGTTGTGGCTTCATTTATGCCCACAAGCCCGCCTGCCTACGTTCTGCGGTCCCATAATTCTGAAGCAATCATCCAGAAGCCTCCTTAATGCTCCGCGTCTCAGTCAGGGATCACGGAGCATTCTTCTTAGGTCAACGGTCTTTGGGTTAATGATCTGATTAAGGCGCCACGGCTTTCAGTATCAGACGTCTGTTTGCGAGAGACACAACACAATCTCTCATCCGTTTCCCACCTGCTTCGTTGTGCTCGTCTACAGTCTCCACCATCTTCTGCTCGAGTCACGTGGTTGTGTGCGTGTGCGAAACGTGCTGAAAAACTTTCTCCAACTTACACACACGCCTAACCTCTTTGGCCTCCATTTCCGCCCTCTCCCTCTCTCCATCCCATCTCTCAATCCCCCCCTCTTTCCGTTTTTTTCTACCCATCTCTTTCTTTCAATTTCTCTCTCTCTCTCTCTGCTGATCGATATTTGGGGCTGAATTGGCTGAAAGGGGAAAAGAGGCCTGTAAAATTGAGGAGACAGGCTGTTGGAGGGCAGCCAGCCTATCTCCCTGGCTTGTTTATGCTTCAGGAATGATTCCCAATACCAGATAACCTGCAGTAACGTCAGCATGTGTCTGTCTTGAGGGATGGCCATAGATCCGCCAATTTCTAATTATCGGCCAGCCGACCACTTATCCGAGGAGTATTTATTGTTATTAAAAATGTTAATTGCGTTCTGGATTAGGCTGCTTTTCATGTGCGTGTTATGTAATACAAATGAAGACGTTTTTATACCAGGTAGTGCACTTCAAGTAATATCGAGGAAGCTGTTCAGGTCAGCTGCTGGAATGTTCTGCCGAGGCTTTACGCTCGTGCGCGCGCGTGCACGAAGGGGCCCCTTGGGGAGTTTGTCTTTCTCTATTTGTGTTTGTCAGGGGATTTTTTGTGGCAAACACACACTTCATCACTTTGACATTGATTAAAAATACATGGCCCTGTTCTCGGGGACAGTCAGTGCACAAATCAGCACAGTGTTCAGTTCAGCACTTGGCGTCCAAAGCTCTCTGGCCCCTGCTCCTCCGGTCTTAGCATCCAGGCCTTTGCTCGTTTAATTGCAGTGCTGCTCTGGGCAGCGTAACGGCGGCTCATAGGACTGCAGGCGCACATCCATCCGTCAACGTGCTCTGCCACGCTCCACCGCTCGCACACACACACACACTGGGCGCAATCAAGTTTAAGGCAGAGCTCGGCGTGATCGTCAGAGAAACCCGCCTCCAGTGATCATCTCGTCCTTTGCGTTCTCCCGTCGAGCAGCCTCACCTTAAGCTGACACAGACACCAGTGCGTTCTGTTTAAAATTAACTCCTGCCTCCTTTTTTGTTCTGCGCCTGTTGTTTTGGTGCTTTGTTGCTCCGCTTCTCTCTGTTCCTACCTCCTCTTTGTCCCCACCTCGCCTCTCTTCGCTCAGTCCCCGAGTGCCTCTCTTGTTTCCTTTGGCTCATCTGTTAAGTGGGAGATAAACCTCGGTTAGCTTGCGTGGAAGTCTCTTCAGTGGGGAAGGCGTTATCTGAGATGAAGCAGAAGTCTGAGAGGCACAGGAAGGTATACGCGTCGGTGTGTGTTGGTACTTAGACTCTCGGGTGTACGGCGCCCTCGCGGTTTGTTCGCCGTTGCGGTTATGGCGCCAACTGCCCCCGCTTCCTCCCTCGGTTAACGCAGCCCTTCCCAACTCGATCCACTTGTTCTGGTGTGGTCATCCTTACCTAACGGGCTTAGGTCAAGGCCGTTTTCAAGCTTTGCCAGCAGAACAGTTGCTCCGTCAGTTACTGCAGGGGCCTTTTTTTTTCCCGGGATAGCTGGGTGGTGCTGGTGGTAACCCAGGCAGGGCAATTAGAGGGTATACGGAGGGGTATCACATCCACTTCTCCCCCTGCTCCTCATCTCAGCGCTGTGGTGGTAGTGCTGCCGATCGATGGCTGGACCTGGAGTGGGGGAGTGGGATTGCTGATTAGGGAGGGATCGGTTAGAGAGCCCAAAGGAGCCACAGCTGCTTCTCCCAGTTCGTTTTCCACAGTCGCTCTCGCTGCACTATCTCCACCCCGGATGCTCCTGCTCCTATTTGAAAGCAGAATGTGTGCGTTCCTGAGTGAGCGAGAGTGTGTGCGCGCACTACCTTTACCCTGACATCAGCGTGACATGGCACTTAATGGACTCTGCCATGTGAAACAAGCACCCTCGGTTAATTACCTTGCCAAGGCCCTGGCCTTTCTGGAGCAGTTCATTCCCACTCGGGCAGGGACCGCTCCCGAACGCGTGCACGCGCGAGTGCACGAGCTCTCCATTGTCGCTCTAATCCTTTGAAGTTGAATCGGATTCGGCCTCTTCCCTCTAAAAACAAGCGTTTTTTACAGGGAAGAGCTTTCGTTGTGGCTTTTTGCACAAACGTAGCGAGCTGAGGCTAGAGGCGAAGTGCTAACAAAGAGCCAAAGATCCAGTAAAGCTGGAGGCTATTCTGGGAGTGAAGGGCCGCGCTGGTACACTTCCTGAATGAGCTCGCCTCGCTGCTTCATTCATATGTCGATTAGCATTGAGTCGGTTCTGTAATATCTCAAGTTTAAAAGGAAGTGACAAGCACAGATGTCCGTTTCCTCAGCACATCTGAGTTTTCGGCGAGTGGATGTGTTTTTGTTTAAAGTTTGGTATTTTCACAAATTTTTTTTACTCTTCTTCTACTCTTCAGTTGACCCTGCTGACAATGCAAGAAAATGTTTGTGATTCTGGGCAACTTTCTCAGGTTGACTGCCCGAGCGCTCTGCACCAAAACAGGTGGTGTGCAATAAAATATTTAACGGCCTTCTCAGAGTCTATACATAGCGTATTATATACCGCGCTGTCCGCTCCATATGTCACACAAGTAAAGTGATTCAACAGTTTCACGTAGCTGCACACCTCCTGCCCGCCCACTCTATTTATGACAATAAATGGATTCATGAAAGTCAACAGTGGCCAACTTAAACATTTTTGATGTGCTCAGGCAGCTTGTCGACATAAACAACAAAGGCTTTGAAGGCTCACTGGCTGGGTTGACTACTTTTATTACTAATTACCTTTCATATGCAAAAATATCCTCGAGCTTTTTGTTTAAGACTACAGCGCAGTAAAAGGAATAAACCGCAGCTGAAATTAACTTCTGCCTTTCCTCCCCCTTCATCCTTTTCAGCCATTTCCACCCAATACAAATATATAATTTTATTTGTTTTAATAGTAATGAGGAAGAGCGAGCTCTGTCTGCTGTGCACTGCTCAGTCCAGACGCTGATTACTCTGCAGATCCTGCAGAATTAATTTCTGATTACGTAAAAGAAGTAAAGAAAAAGCGTCTTTGATGATGTATTGGGGTTTTTGGACGCCAGCTTTCACTCGTCCAATTTGCTGTTGTAGGTTATTGTTGGAATTATGTCATTATCAGTTTTATTTTGGGCGTCTGATCTGTTTCTACTCTTTCTATTAGTCATATTTAATTTCTCAGTTGTGTTAACCTTTACTCGACCCCACCTACCCTAATACTTTTTTAGGGGATTTATTTGAGAAATCTAAAATTCATCTTTGTTTAAATGTATTTTTCTCTGATTGCCAGGTAAAAATAAATACATTTATTATTTCCTAATGGTTTATTGTGCAGGATACAGATGAATTATACCTCATAAGGTTCATCCCATATGCCTAATTTAGTTCATTTTAAAGGGTTTTGATGTTTTAGTCAGTTGAGTCGATTTTCCATTATCTAATAACCTCCCTCGCGCTTTGTGCCACACATTGTGCTCCCAGCGTAAAGCGTGCTGCTCGCTTTCCATTGGACGAACATTATTTACATCCCGTTTTTTAGGCAAGTTTAACAATTTTCCAAAATAAGAATCTACTCGGTCGTAAAAGCGCAGGTTGTAAAAGTTTCATTTTGTGCTGCAGCGCATAAATTTCCCGCTCGTTCCGCACGCCTCCATCTGCATGCACACTTTTGAACAATGGAGGCTGAGTTTCGGCGCGTGTGGCCTTCAGGCTCGGTGGGCAACAAAAATGAATTCAGTCAATGTTGACAAACTGTAACTTACCGTCAGACCTTGCAGCGCTGCTTTTTGTCACGGGAGCGTTTCGCGTCGCGCCTCAGATTTACGGCTCTCTGTCCTTTGCTTCGGATGTTTTAGTGGGGCTACCCTGTGTTTATCTCTGAATTACAGGTTGGGGCTCTAAATACTGTTTATATGTTGTTGTCATCTGCGCGCTGAGATTTCTGAGAAGTGGCAATTTTCAGCCAAAATCAAAAAGGAGTATCGATTGCACTGACGGAGAGTTCAACTCCCAAAATGAAGTATGGATGCGATTTGAAGGCTTGGAACTGAACTAAGGCACTTTGATCAGGAAATCTGAGGAGGCAACAATTGTGACATGGTTGTCTTCACTGTAGATGAAAGGAGACTAGAGGTATTTTTTTCCCCCTTTCTGTCTGTCTCCATTGTGCATTTTACAGTAAACAGCCTCTGACAGAGCCTCCATCTCCCTTTGAGATGCAAGTTATCCAGCATTCAGTCAAACTTGAATTCTGAGAAGGAAAAAAAAATCTTTTAATTAGTTCATTGTTCTTGCTCGGTTGAGATTAAATTTCATTGACAAAGACAGCAGCTTTCATGTTCAGAAGTTTCACACGATCCTTTTTGAATATTACTTCACAACAGAGACCACCGCGTGCCAGCCCAAAGTTAGCAGACCTCTCCATCTCCCGAGGTGTTCAATTCGTCATGGCTGATTATTCAGCATGAGCTGCCAAAGTAGAGTGAGACCTGGCTTTACCGCTGTCATTACCATAGTGGGGATAATACACTACAGCGCCTCTCTTTCAAACTCGCAGGCTGGTGGCAGGCAGGCAGCAGGCAGGCAGCAGAGACTTTAGCTGCCGGGCACGGCTGTACGGGGCGTCGACCGCCTTCATTAATGATGCAGCAGCAGACGCTGCCTCTTCTCTTGCCAAGACAGACAGACAGAGAGAGAGAGGAGAAGGGGCCCCTGAACTGAACAGCCCCATGGGTTAACCTCTAACAACCTCCCTCCCACCCGCCCGCCCGCCTGCCTGACTCAGACTCAGTCCAACTCCCCCGTCCACCTCATCCTGTTCGTTTGCAACCACAGCCAGGTTGAAACCGAGCCGCTCCCAGAGCAGCAAAGGGGCAGGCAGGTGAGGGTGAAAGGAAAGGAGGCAGAGTGACAGATAGCGGTTAAGGATGCTGACCGGAGCCTTAACCGCACTTTGCCAGCCAGAGAGATAAGCGACATCCTGCTGGATTGGCGTTTGAGAGGGAAGCTGGCTTCTTGCATCTCTTTTCTCTCCCATTCAAAAACTCCACCGATTTCTGCAGGTTCACCGCATGCACGTGATATATATATATTTTTTAACTAATGCAGTCGGTCCACTCGGTTGTGCAGACAAAAACGTATAAGACGTTAATCCAGGAGGAAAAAAAGGTGCCAGATTTGATTAAAGAGAACAAGAAAAAGTTCCTTGCACTTTGAGCCATCATTGCCCTCTGGCCTACTTTTATCAAAGCAGCTAAATGTACCAATTTGTAGCTCTGCGCCTTTAGATAACAGCATGCTGTTATTCTGAGGATGTCACATTTTTTATATCTTATGCAACCATATGAAACACAGCCCCCCAACCTTGAATACCTGTAAGGCTCTCTGGCTGCTGGTGGCTATCTGAACTGGCAGCGTTCACGTTCTCAGATAAAGCAGGAGTGATCTGCAGTCCCTGCTGAACTTTTGAGTGTATTAAATTTCTTTAATATCGCACTCTTAAAGGAGTGCGGTTTGTGAAAGGTGCAAACAGAGGCATGTTTAAAGTGCGGCCGCCCACATCGCTGTAATTATTTGTCTGTAAACGATAACCCACTTCAGGGCAGTTTTGTCACGCTCAGCACAAACTCAACGGTGATTTGCAAGACGCGCGGTGACATGACTGAAAGGTGTACTGTCCTTAGGAGGTGTTGTATCGCCATGCAAAGTAACCCCCCCTTCACCTCCCCCGCACCCACTCCAAGCAAAGTGGCATTTCCATTTTCAGATTGCCTCCCAAACCCCTTTGTGAAAAGAATCGAATTACGCTGAAAAGCACCAATTGATTCTTTCTGAGCACAATAGTTTTCATCATTTAAGCCAATCTCAGCAGGTTTCCCTTCTCTTCAAGTACCTATTGAATCCGGTCCAAGAAGTCATTGTGACCATTTTATTGTTTCAAAATGGGTAAACGGGTGAATGGCTTCTGGGATCAGGAGACACAGCTCCAAGGAACCGTGTCAGGAGAGACCAATGTGAGGGGGCTGGGGGGGTCAAGAGTTCAGCCGGTACATCTTTGAGGTCTAGGGTGTGCATTTCACTGCTTTAACACACCAGTGGTCCTGGAACAGAGTCGACCTGGGACCCAAGGGCTCTTTTTGATGGCAGCACTGAGCCCTGGATTGCAGCTCATTATAACTGCTAATTTGTCACTAGGACAGTGCAGAAGGTTCAAGCTCAAAGCAAGGAGGCTTTCTCATGCACGGTACGTTTTTGATGGAGCAGACAGAAAGAAAGAAAGGAAGAGGAGGGAGGTTATCCTGGAGGTGTTTGATGAATGAGCACCCACCATCCAGCTCTTTGCAGCCACCCACATCCAGGCCACCCTATCCCCGAGCTTCTGATTACCCTTTGGGGGCACTGTAATGCAGCCTTCATGGCCATAATCTCAGTGCATACACAGCACGGCGAAGCAGGGCAGGGAACGCCACGCTAACCTCGCCACCCGCGCGGTGATGAAAGGCAGAGCAGGTGAAGAGTTCACATCTCCGCTCGGGCTTTAATCAACTTTCCTGCAGACATGCAGTAATGTAAAAAAAGACGACAGGCCAGTCCCGTCTCTGACACTATAACAAGCCCCGCTTCTCCCCTTCACCCCTTCAGCTGCCTTATTACGGACCACGTGAGAGCGAAACGGGGGAACGTCGCTTTTCCAACCCCGCTCGGCACCAACTGACACGGGCTGGCAAGTTTACAGGAGCCGGGGGGGGAGGGGCCCAGCGGAAAGCCTGCGGACCAGGCTCGGGCTTTGTGTGCATGTGCGCTTTGACTACCTGCGCTGACGGACAAAGAGAACAGAGGCACTCTGGGTAGTCAACAAAGGGTTTGAGTTGGATGCGTCTGCAGGAGCTGCAGCAAGTGATGTTCAGCCAGCGATACGTGGAAGAGCTCCATGTGCACCGTCACACCTGCACCCGTGCTGTATATCAGTGAGACACTCATCCCATCTGGAGGGAAGCCAGACTTATGAGCTGGAAGCTTAGCTGATTTTTTTTTCCTGCTTTACTTTGTTCCCTCCCTTCATCAGCAGAGCACTTAAAGAATCAGAATCCCTTTAAACCAGATACGAGCGGAGGACCGAGGAGGCTTTTTGTTGCATTAAAATGTGTGAAACGCGGATCGTTGCAAATGTCAGTGACTGTCACGGTCACGTCCACCACCTGCTTATGAGCAGACCTGAATTTTATCCTTTTTCTAAGGGCAACTTCCCCTCGCTGCGACGAGGAAATGAGACTATTAAGCAAAAGAAAAAGAAGCGAGTTTTCCGTGTGTGTGCGTGAAGAAAGCGTCGTGTGTTTGTGTGGGATGTTTTATTAAAGGCGCCTCTTGATTGCGTTTTAAAACAGAGCTTGCTTGACCTCCACGGTGCGACCGAGCGCTGTCGAAATATTTACCATCCGAAAAACTTGTCGCTTTGCCCGGCGTCCCCCGATCAGTCATCTGGCCCGCGCGACCCTCGATTACTTCCACCCCCCGCGTCCCTGTCAGGCCAACACCATCAGGCCCTGGTGGCTGCTTTTGTCCTTTTCCCTCTGCAATGTAGTATTTCATGCTTTCTCGCCCGATCTGCTCGATCAGCAGTATTTCCTCCGTCCCTCCGCGCCTCCCCCTCGTTCGCCCTGTCCATTTCCTCCCTCCATCGGTTTGACGTACGCGGCAAAGGAGCAGAGAAGTTTCCTTTCACTGGAAGTTTGGATCGCGATGCGCTTATCGACTTCCTTTCGCCTCACATCTTCTAAGCTCGTAAGAGCAAATAAAGAG
Source organism: Neolamprologus brichardi (assembly GCF_056152115.1). Classification (NCBI taxonomy): domain Eukaryota; kingdom Metazoa; phylum Chordata; class Actinopteri; order Cichliformes; family Cichlidae; genus Neolamprologus; species Neolamprologus brichardi. The sequence continues at coordinate 23,618,917 of NC_142107.1, forward strand.
AAATGACCAGGAAGCGACGTCATACTCGACTCTGCCGTCCTTATCTAATTAAATCAATTCCAGATGAGGACACGGTGCATATCGTGGAGCAGATGGAACATCGCAGCTCTGTCAGGAAGTAATTAAAAAACATTGTTTTTAGGCCCAAAGTGTGGAATTAAAGTTTCGCCGAAACAGTCGAGAGAGAAACTTAATATGTAACATCAGGTTCCCGAATGAGATCAAATATAATCCTTCTGCTCTTTCCCTCCATCGTTGGATAAACAGAGACGATCTCCGCGCCCTTTTTATTTATATCCTTAAGACCGTACCCAAACCTTGACTGTATATTTTTCTTTTGAAGATCCCTACCATGGATTAAGGTGCTCCTAATTGACTCAATTATCCCGTCCAGCCAAAGTTTGAAAAGTAAAGTGTGGGTTGCGAGGATTTTTCTGGCATTAAGTCGTCATTGAGGGGGCACGCGGGCCCGGTGTATTTACTGCCAGAGCCTGCGTTTATCCAACCTGATGCCTCTAATGCGGGTATCAATCTCCACAATGCGTTCTCTCTCCAATATGGGTCGTGTCATCTCTGGTTAGTGGAGTCTCCTGATGAAATTGTCCAAAACTCCACCAATCAATCAGGCTTGCCGGCGGATTGATTTTCTTTCATCTTTCTCGTCTTCTCTTTCTCTTCCTGCCCCTCTCGATTCCGAGGCCTCTGATGTTTCTCGATGTAAGACGAATGTCGCGCAGAGGGTAAAAGAATGGCTCGCTTTGACCCGCACCTGCCAGACCTCTCTGGAATTTTATTTATTTATTTTTCCTGTTTTCTTCGGTTTCCAATCCTCTCCTCGGATGTACTGGGAAAAAAAAGCTCTAGATTAGCTCCCAGTGCAGCCTTTTAAAAATCTCTCTCCAAACAGAAAGTAAATCCTTTCATTTTCTTCGTCTTTTTTTTCCCGGGCTAAAATCTGCATTGTAGGAGCAGAATGGTGAAAAGGGTACCAGACAGGCAGGTCTGCCCCCGGTTTCCCTCTTTGGCTGGGGACGGCACAGCTCGACAGATCGACACCCCCGCCCTCCATTTATATGGGCCTCACGACTTTCCCCATAATGAAATATTCACAGGTCACTGGTTCCCTGAGAAATGATGGGGGTCAGTCAATTGCTTTTCAGCGAGTAATTTTCTCCCCCTTCAGACGGCCCTGCTTGTCGTGTTGACAGTCATTAGCGCAGGAGGAAGGCTGGATCGAAGCGCAAGTGTGACACTTGTCAGACAGTAGCAGTCTTTAGCTCCTCTGCCTCTCTTTTATTTCCCGCAACCTTTTCTTCTTCTATTTCATCTAGCTTTTATGCTCCTTTTTTCTGCACCCTGCTGCTTTTCAGCTTGAAGTCAGCTGGATAAATCATGCCACTGCAGTTTTTTTCTTTCCATACATCTTCAGACTCCATTTTTCCTCTTTTCTTATTTTTTTTTTTCCCATCGATCTACCCGGAGAATTTCCTCCATGCTACTATGGAAAAAATAAGCCGGCTGTTGTCTTCTAAATGTCCCTTTTTGTGTAATAATTCACTGTGAAACGAAGCCATCAAAAGCCAATCAAAAGAGACACTTCAGATTTGGTGATTGGTGATTAGACCTCTGGAAATCCCAGGGAAAGTTTAGCCAAGGCTCTTTTTTCTTTATGACTTAGCCTGACCTTTAAAGATATTAACATTTGACATGATGAATGGTGCACAGAGGAGACAGAGACTTTTCCTATTAACCAGCTGCGGTGGAGGAGGAGGATCGCACTCTTTCCTCGGCCCTCCCCCCCTCTTCTCCCTGTCCTCAAAGGTGGAAAGAGAGAAAGGGAGTCACGTCAAGCGGTGACACGGTGTTTAAAACGATACAGGAGTGGTTTGAGTGCTCTTTGCTGGTAAAGGCACCACAGATGGCGAGGCTGACCCCGAGGAAAACTCCAATTAGCTAACAGTAATGGCCGGGCCCGGTGCCTTGTATCTGCAGGCGGCCACAGCGCTGACCCTTAGGCCTCGCGTTCCCTCCTTCTGCTGAGATGTGATGGAGAGCTGCAGAGCAACCATGGCAATCTGTTTCCATTGTGTCAGCTGCCACATAGTAGCACTGTATCCAGAGCCTCAGCACACACACACACGTCTGTGTACTCAGGTTGCAGCAATACATCCAGCTGATTCTGGTTTTTAAATAACCACTGGATGTCACCAGACGGGCCAGCCTGATATGATGAGGGGCTGTTGGATTGTATCAATTACATAAATAAGGAGCTGGATCATTAACTGTAAAGAAGGAGGGGGGCCGGCCCAATTTGGGGGTTGTTGTGGTTGTTAGCTAGAATGATGAAGGATCCAAAAGGCAAGTGAAATCTGGTGAAAGTTGCGTATATCCACATGCAGTGTAAAGATCTGCCTTTATCAGAGGCAACATGACTCCAAATTCTAATTTGCTGTATGTACTCTCCATGTAGGTTGTCTTGGCGTGAGTTTGCCACCTCGAAGCTAATCCTTGAGCAGTTCCTCGTCTCTCTGCCTAACTACATTCGCCAGTCACTTACGTTCACCTCACGAGCACAAATCTCTCATCACGGGTAGATTTGTGCTTCCTTCCTTTGTGTAACCCCGATCGTGATTTCTGGAAATCGAAACATCGCTGCCAGGTTTTCTGTAGTTTCCTTTAATTCAAATGCAACAGCCAATATCACCAAGACACGGCGACTTGTGCTGAAACGCTCCAGATGCATAAACAGCTCTACAGGCTGGAGGACAAACGTGTAAGTTTGATTTCAGTGCAAACTGTCGCCTTAAAGAGGCTTGTGTGGCCTCGGCGAGGGTAACGGCGCTCCTTAAAAGCCCTTTGCGATATAAGTGGATACTTGACAAGCCTCTGCAGTATACAAACAGCATCACAGCATAAGTGGTTCTGTCTGGTAATTTGGCCTAGAATTTCTTTTCTTTTTCTCCATTTGCATTAAACTTTTACGTGTTTTCTAAAACTCGGAATTAGCAGGATCGATCACTGTGCCGCGAGCAGTTTCTCCTTCTCCTCGCCTTCTTTTCATCAGCATTATAGGCAAAAACAAGCAGTTATTATACGCCGCACCACAAAGCATCTCACGCAGAGCCATTTATTACCTTGTCCATCATCGTGTCTGTAGCAGTCAGGCTGTCACGAACGGATCACAACAGTTGAGTGTTTGGACACTTTCTCTTTACCGTCCTTCTGTCGCACGTCACATTCTTTCATTACGGCGCAGTTAGCTCTTTCATGCCGCACACAAGCGACGCATTATTTTCCTTTTGAAAGCGTTTCGCTTTCTGATTTCTGGCATTTTTCAAAGTCTCAAATCCTTGATTGGGTGGCTGAATAAAGAAGAATGCAGCTGCCTCTTTTTCCATAATTTAAATCAATGTTTGTAAGCCACTGGTTTTAGGAGCAAATTCCTCACACTTTGTCCTCAACTGTAGTAATTTCCCTCTGAATAAAAACATGACAACTTTATTTATTTAATTCTTCGGCTGCTTGTTTATTCATTCATTACTTTTTTTTTCTCTCCCCCCATTCGACCCATGTTTGCTGAGTGT